>NC_056734.1:1014905899-1014910146 GCF_019279795.1 Protopterus annectens | reverse complement strand
CTGAGACCTTTGTATCCTTGGACATATTCAAGGAACGAAGTGTAATCACACACAGAAAACACACACACAGATTACACTGATAGGGTTCAAAGGAATTATTTAAACTAAAGGTAAGTTAAATAATACTCCTAATTAACACATACACACCCTAAGGATAGGGAAGGAAGGGCCGAGGCCTTAGGGAAAGAACTATAAGTTCTTTAGAAAAAGGGGCTGGATAAAAGGTAGAAGGGATAATAAGTCCACTACACTAAGGGGAAAGAAAAATACACTAAGCTAGCCTAAGTCTAAAGAATTTAAACTAGTCTAACTTTCACTAACCTGGAGCCGGTAGAAAACACACCTCGATCGCTGTAGCGGCAAACGAGATCTGAGGTAACTCACGCCTAGCATTGTGGGATATAGGGGAAGCCTCCAGCAGGTGGAACCAACTCTCGAGCTTTTAGAGTGGCCGAGTCGGAGCCGAGGTCGGCTCCGAACCCATCCAGCAAGAATGAAGGCGAGATAGACAACTTAACATCACAGCATTTATTGTATTTTCTGCCTATCTGAAAAAAAACTTCAAAAAAAATACTCATGTTTTCCATACTTTCCTAATAGTTTGTTCCAGTGATCAGATTTGCTGATCCCTGGGCTTTGTCTTGGTTCCTGTGTTTCTCCATTTTCCTTGTTTGGTCAAGGGGTAGTTTCTTTACTCACTAGTGGGAGTAGGGAGTACTGAGCTGCCTGTTTGTCCTCAGAGGAGTGGTTTAAGGCAGTAACTTGTAGTTTATTGGCCATTTTGGGTCATTTCCTGTCTTTTCCAGCCCCCTGCTATAAAGCGCGTTTTAACGCGGAGTTGCCACTGTTGCACATTAGGGCAGCGCCGGTTAAGCGGGTTTAAACTATTCGGGCTACCTAAAGTCCACTCTTCAAATTTTCCCTTAAAACTACCTTCCTCGAACTATACTACTGATCTAATCAGCGTATCCTATAACTAAAAAGATCATCTCTACTTGACTCCAAGTAGACTATTCTCTATCCGTTAAACCTAGCACTTGCTCCTACAGTACTTATTACCTTGATACGGCACTCTTATAGATAGCACCCCAAAAAGACAAACCCCCATTTCTCGGTCACCCACGTCCCCCGGAATCTCTTTTAAAGTTTTTTTGTCTAGTCCTTCTAGCATGTCGAGGGATCAGTTGCTAGTGTCCTCTCCTGCTCAGCTGGTGAACCTGGGAATATTGAGGCAATGTTACAATTGCCTCATGTACACAGACAACCCTCTCCTCCTCCCACAAAACACAAATACATGAGAGATGCAACTATACGGCCAAACTGGAGGCTGAGCTCTCTCAACATAGGACTGGCAAGACCAGTCAGGAGGAGAAGGTTACCACACACACTATAGTCCCAGTCTCACATAGTACCATCACAACCTCAAATCATACACATAAACACACAAAGACATACTGAGGCTCTGATCAAAAATCTACCAAAACAGTAGAGGCCACCAAAGCAGACACCCAAACAACCACCACCTCAGAACACAACACCTGCAACACATAGACCTCACAGTCAGAGTGCCAAACAGTCACAGCCCTTAAGGCCAAACACAATGCCAGACACACTAGTCATTGGTGACTCCATAGTCAGACACACTGACGTCCCGCTCACCAGACTGAGTAAGGAGAAGGTCACAGTAAGCTGCCTGTCGGGCGCTAGAATCCGCCACATAACGCAAGCACACAGGTCTCTCAACAGCAGGTACAAATACGACTCAGTCATTGTCCACGCTGGTGTAAACGACCTGAGACGCACTCCTTGGACTACATGAAGAGACATTGAGGAGCTCTCTGATTATGTAGCCCAGGCAGGTATGACCCTGACCTTGAGCAGTATCCTACCTTCACCAAGAATGATGCCACAATACAGAGATAAGATGATCAGCTTTAACAATTGGCTTAAACTCTGGTGTCATTCAAAGGGGATCCAATGTCTGTCTGCGTGGGATGACATGCTGGACAAGCAACGCTGCTGAGGACGGCTTGCACCTGTCACCCCTGGGATTCCGGATATTGGCAAAGGCTCTTGCCACCCCCATAGTGCCTTTTTTAGGCAAAGCTCAAATTCTAATCCTTGGAATCAAAGGCAAAAACAGCAACAACGCCACAAGCTCACGACCAAAGATATCACCAGGAACCGGATAGTTTGTAAAAAACTCTGCTTTAATTTGATGTAAATCCACAAGTAAATGTTCACGAAAAATAATTAAAAAACACAAATTTCAGTCAAGCGCTTTCGCCCGGGCTCTCCCAGGCTTTATCAAGACAATGTCATGCTCAGTGTGCATTCAATTTATAACTTCATCACTCCAATAAATCAATTATACAATTAATTATTTAGAGCAGTCTCATTAATGCATAGTTTCTTATAATTTAAAGGTACATAATTATTATTGACAATAGCAGAAGCAGAAAATAGAAAATACAGCAGCAGCAGCAAAACAATCTCTAAAGAGCTTCTTAAATATTTTTTGTCATCCTTACTTTTTCTAGCATTTCATAGCATTTTGAGGGTCCCACTTATATCTGACTAAAAACTATTTTTAAAAATTCTTGTTAAAATCCTATTCTATTAAATACAATGAATACAAATATTAGGTCATATAAATGTAAATATAAATATAAATATTCTTATGTATTAAATGTTCAGCTTTAAAAACTACTAAATATTAATTAATTATAATGAATTTATAACTCACAATATTAAATGTAATGATCAAAAAATCTTGTTTTCTAAATATAAATTAATTAAAACATCCATACTAATAAACATGATGCATTAAAATCTTGCTTTTAGGCAATTTGATTCTACTTCATTAGGACTGTGTTAAGCACTTTTTAAAAAACTGGATCATTCTACATTAACTTCAGTAGCCACTCTTTAATAGATATAAAAAGTTTGCAAAAATTACATTAATTTAAACCCAAGCTTATATATTATGTGCCATAATCGTTAAAGGCACCATCTATAATTTGGCCCTGCGTAACTTGAGAGCACTGTTAATACTGATTGCATCATTAAGTCCTGGTGGTCTTGTGGCATTCAATTTTATTTGCCATAACAATTCTTTATACTCTAGGGATGCTTCCCAATCCCCTCCTCTTATACTATTAGAAAGCTCAAATTCTAAACCTACCACCCTAGAACACAAAAAAGGAAAAAAACTAAGGGTAATGCTGCTCAATGCCAGAAGTCTAAATCTCAAAATGCACACACTCGAGGCCCTTCTCAGTATGGAGAACATCGATGTCTGTGCTGTGACAGAAACCTGGTTCAAGGCTCCTGAGAGCACCCCAGCACTATCAGGTTTTACCTCATATCATGCGTTCCGGCCCCAAAACCCGGACAATACCAAGAAAGGAGGGGGGGTATCCATATTCATCAAGGACACCCACACCTCAAGACTGGTGGCAACGCATGATGCATCGGAGACCATCCAGGTGCAATTAACCATAGGCAAGACTGCTCTGCAAATTGTAGCATGTTACAGGCCACCCTCACAAACTCAGGAACCTCACATGGCCTTCCTGAAAACACTAGAGGGATAAATGTATCACCAAACACCATCATACTAGGTGACTTCAATTACCCTAATATAGACTGGGAACACTACTCAAGCCCAAACACCCTAGCCCAAAAGTTCCTGGAATTCATAAACTCAAATGCCATGGAACAACTAGTCACCATCCCCACAAGAGGAGAAAACACACTTGATCTCATCATCACGAACATGGGAGCACAATGTTCAACACCGAAGTATACCCTCACTGCTGACATCAGATCACAAACTAATCTCGCTGGGGGTCCTCAACCCACCGCCACATGAAATAAAAAAGAGCACAGTAAAGAACTTCTCAAAGCCGACTTCACACTTCTAAAGACTAGTGTGGTCTCCTTTAAGGCCCCGAGCCAGTGGAAAACAGTACTCAAGCCGCTGAATCACTTACAAATGCCTTCTACCAGCACCTGCAGGACTGCATGGATAAGGCAATCCCAAGCAAAACAAAGACTCTTTGTAACAAAGGCAAGCGTCCAGTCTGGTGGACCCCAGCCATAAACAAACTCTACAACAAAAGGAGGAAGCTACTACAAGATAGAGCAAAATCCTTAAAAGGTAAGACACCCTTGATCACTATAAGTAAAAACTAAGAGCTCTCATAAAATCATCCAAAGCAAATTTTGAGAGAAAAATAGCTAAA
>NC_056734.1:1014888399-1014900899 GCF_019279795.1 Protopterus annectens | reverse complement strand
AGGATATTTACAACACAGGAGCATTTTTACAGAAGTGTACAGTTCATAAATTACATCATTTTTACAGAAAATGTATAATACTTAAAATACTAAATACTGTGTAGAATTCCTAAACCCATATTGTTATGAAAAGCAGGAGTAGTAATTTAGAAAGGACAGAAAAGGTAGCACATACAAAGGTCTATAACAGAGAGGATAGTGGGAGGAGAGGGAAAAGGAAGAAAGTAGTAGATATGGGGATAGAAGGAGTCCAAGGGCAGAGGCTAGTCTAGGTAGGAGCTGAAGAGATAGGTTAAAAATCAGAGTAGATGAGATGATAGGGTAGAGTGAAGAAAGTTAGTCAGGTGTACTACAAGAACAAAGCCAGTGTTCTTGGAAGTACAGTTTAATTTTATGTTTGAAGAGAGGCAAAGAAGTAATTAGTGTTATATCCCTAGGTAACAGACTTCATATCCTACCTACAGAATTTGTGAAAAGAGAGTTGCCAGCTGAGTTGTTGGACTTTGTAGAACTGACCAAGAGTTTACAGGAGGATCGAAGGGAGGTTAGATTGTTGTAAGGGATTAATAGTTGAGAGAGTATAGGGTTGTTTCCAGGTTGGTGCAGTACTTTGTGGGCAATAGTGAGTGTGAGACTATAAGGTAGTTTTGTAATTCCAGCCAGCCTAAGAGTCTCAAATTATGACAGTGATGGGTTCTGAACGGGTTTCTCCTGTGGCGAAGCGGGCAATGTTATTGTAGCAAATGGCTAGTTTGTTTAGGTTAGCTTTCTTAAGGTTGGTAAAGATCGGAGATGCATAAAATAAAGTGGATAAGAGATGGGAGTGGGCGATAGTAGCTCTAGTAGCTGGGGTTAGAAAGGTTTTAATACGGTATATGGATCCTATTTTTCTGTTAACTGATTTGATAGTGTTGTTGATGTGATGATCAAAAGTAAGATTATTATCGATAGTTATTCCTAACAGTTTAGTTGTAGAGTCAGGGGTGATGACAGTGGCATTATTAGACAAGATGGTGAAGTTTAGTGGGGAGGTCCGAGAGGTTGGGGAGAAGAGAAGAAGTTTGTTTTTTTTAGCATTAAGAAGGAGATACCGTCTAGTAAACCATGTTTCAACAGTGGTGAAAGTATTTTGAGTTGGAGAGATTAGATCTGAACAGGAAGATGCTGAGCAAATAATGGTGGAATCGTCAGCATATTGGATACAGGTAGCTTGAGGGATTATTGTGTGAAGGTCATTTATATAGAGGGAGAAAAGAAGAGGACCAAGAATAGAGCCCTGAGGGACTCCAATGGAAATGGGCAACAATGATGAGATATGGTTATCCCAAAGAACAGCTTGTTGTCTGTTATTCAGATAATCTTGCTATTAAATGGTTTAGCTCTTATCAAATGAGAGGGATTCAAGGATATGAAGCAAAGAAGAGTGGTTGACCATGTCAAAGGCTTTGGAGAGGTCAATGAATAGAGCAGAAGAGAGAAGGTTATTATTGCGGTTACTATTGATAGTATCTACAAAGGAAAGGAGAGCAGTGGTTGTACTATGATGGGGTCTAAAGCCATGTTGACAATTAGCTATAATGTTGTGTAATGAGAGGTATTGAACAAGTTGCTGATGTATACATTTCTCCATAATCTTTGCTAAGGGTGAGAGAAGGGCATATGAACACCAAGATACAGGCAGTGAAAACCACTTGACCCTTTCCTTCTTCCCCTCCAGATAAATTTCTTCAGCTCTTTATTATTGTCCACAACTTCTTCTCTGGTTGACAAAATATGCCTGACCTATATATAAAACTAAAGGGACTAAACATTTTCACTGCCTGTATCTTGGTGTTCATATCCATAAACAAGATCTTCCAGTTTCTCAGTTTTTCTATTATCTTTTGTTTAGTCTCTTCCCACATATCCATAGCTACCATAACAGTATGCTTTTTAATCCTTACTCCTAACTCTTTAATTTTATCACGTCCTCATAAATATGGGTACTGCTGACCAATCCATGTGTGGGTGCATATAGTTTACAGCTATTGCCTATGTTTTATCTTTGTAATTTTATATCCTGAAAAGACTTGAAACTGTCTCAAAATGTCCTATTCTTGTTTTATCTGGTACAAAATAATATTGTCTGCACGTCAAGCCACCTTTTTTTGATTGCCACTCCAATAATATCCTTGAATTTCTGAGTCCCTTATTTCTTTCTCATTGGCAAAGGGGGAAAGAACACCCCTGTCTGGATACTCCCACTTTAATTTTTGCCTCCAATCCTCTAATCAACTTTATTATTGTGTCTGAGAATGTAAAAAACTCCATTGCCTTACTCCAAAATTCCAGCTTACTCTGTTGAAGGCTTTCTCTGAATCAAGACCCAACAACGATAGTATTTTCTTATATTGTGCTTCCCTCTGGATCATCATGGCTCTACTAATGTTGTCAAATGTTTGCCTTCTCTCCACGAATCCATACTGAAACAGGTTTATCAATTTTGGCATCACCCTTGCCATTCTTTCAGCTATCATGGACGAACATTTTATATTCACGGTTTAAAATTGAAAATGAAGCTGGGGTTGAACGATCTTTGCTGTCGTTATGTATTAAAGCCACCACAGCTTTCTTCCAAGATGCTGGCTCTTCCCCTTCGTTTAAAATAGTGTTAAATAAAACCTTCCAGATCTTTGTCACTTTCTTCCTTCTTAGCTTCCAAACTTTTACAGTCCCCAGCTATAAGTAATATTCTCTGCTGGCTGATAGATGATCATTTTTCCCCACATTTTCTTAAGCTCCATAATAGCATTTTTATGTAGAATATAAATACATGACAGAGTAATCCTCCTCCCTTGCCAGTAGCCCCTTACTACCAAAGATCTACCACATTATCTTTGTTTTCCTTTTCTGTCTCTATTGCAGCTCTTCTAGCAATTAGTATCTTTGTTTTCCTTTTCTCTTTTGCAGCTCCTCTAGCAATTAGTATAAGTACTCCCAGTTTCCTTTCTCCCTGATATTCTGCTCAATATCCATCCTGATATATTTTCTTTTTTAAATTAATATACTCATGTCTTTCCAAATGTGTATTGCACTCTGCATTTTCCAATATAATTTGATACTCTTACTTTTTGTCTATACCTGTGAAGCCATTCATGTTCCAAAATAATATGGAGAGTGTAGCCATTATGATAAAAAGTTATTATTCCCATCCATAATACATGGTAGCTTTTTTAAATGTCTATTTCTAATTTTTTTTTTTGTTTAATATGCACCCACAAATGTCTGGCAGGTTGATTTTTAATATAATTGTTTCTTATCTCCATTTAAAGGTTTCTCACATTTTACAACACATTCTTTTAATGAAAACCCTCACACAAAAACACACCTCCATAATCTATTAATTTAAAGCAAACAAACCAACTATGTACATCTTCAGATAATTAAGTTCAACACTCCTGATAGGAGAAAATGTCCCAAATTGAAAGCTGCACCCTCGGGGATTACCTAACCTAAAAATAAGGTTAACCATGCTAAGGTGCATGTTATAGCATGCACTCCTATTTACACTAACTGCTGTCTGAAATACTTTTACTAACTTGCTTGTGTGTGTAATATGTAATGTTGAAGAAACATCTAAACATATTCTTACAGAATGCAACAGAATGAAGGAGATTACTGTAAAATTAAGTCTTTTGATTATGACTGAATGTTTTAGAAAGTTAACCACAAAAATAACAATGTGGAAAATATAATATTAAAAAGAAATACAGGAAACAATTGAGATATTGTCTGGGGCTTTGCAGAACAAAATAATAGGTGTCTAACATTGTTACACGAGATAAGCGACTGTGATAAGGTAAGAAGAATGAATAAAAGACATATGGAAGAAAGAATGAGGAGGTGTAAGATGGTTAATGTAGTATAGTGTTCTATTAAGTGGATTTAAGCTACTCTGAATATGTAAAGAAAAGTTATGATGATCTCCAACTGTGTACTTGGAATTTTAATAAAGTCTCTACTCTTATCAGTAACTGTTCTAGAATCTTTACATCTACCTGAGCTACCACCAACTCAGGCAGATGGGACTTGTTTAACATCAAATCAGAAGGATAGGCCAATCAGCACTACAGTGTCAGTGCTGGAAAACTAATCCAAGAACCTGGTATGCAACAGAAAACCACAGTCCACTGAGATTCCAGCATCAAAAGCTAGTATGATACCAGTTTAGCCACTGACTGAAAAACAACCTGGATCAAAACCCCAATCCATTGCTGGCTTAGTAGAAGCTCTTTGATGCTTTCCAATGCAACAGGTTTACAGCCTCTTTTCATGTTGCAGCCTTCCGGGGGGGGGGGGGGGTCTGAAATGTAGAGGGACTATGGTCTAGGGAAGCAAATGAATAACTCATGGATACAACTGTCCTGAGAAATAGTTATCCAGGCTGGAAAGTGAAGGAACAAGCATCCCTTCACTGCCTCCAGAGATAAGTTGCCACACAAGTCACACAGAAGGCCCATTTTCAGGGGACCAGAGTACTTCACTGCCTCTAAAGAGGAGCCACCAGACAAGTCATGCTAAGAAAAGACCAGTGTGTCCCTGACTGTTATTCAGAGGCTGCCCACCTCTACGCCAGCAGCTGTACTGAATGATGGTACAGCCTCTGAGATCACTTCCAAAAAGTACAGTCGTGTACACATCATAAATGTAGATGTTCGAGCGTATTCACTGTTGCAGTCATCACATTTGGGTTATCCCTGCCAGGGTAGCCCCCGGCCGGCCCGAATACCAGAGGCTTAGTATTGCTGTGTTGGTTGCTGTCGCCCCAGGAATGATATCAGGTCGTCAGTAGTATAAAGTAAGGCAGCCGACACCATTACATCAGTTTTTCTTACCTTAACCTGTCAGGAGCCCCCAAGTGGGAGCCAGGTTCTGGTGGAAGAACCTCAGCAGTAGAAAGTAAATACCAATACGTCCCTTGTAAGGAAAGAGAAGAAAGAAGACGGGGATGGAGGGAGAGAAACCAGGACTGCAACAGTGAATACACTCAAACATCTACATTTATGGTAAGTGTACACAACTGCACTATGTTCTTCATGTTTCAGTGTTGCAGTCATCACATTTGGGTTGAGCTGAGGAAATGGGTGGAGGCACTCAAGGAAATTAGGGCCTTGCTAGGATGCCCTGGAAGACTGCAGAAGCAAACCCTGCCTGGATTTGGAGAAGAGAGGCAGGTGGTAATGTTTGTTAAAGGTGTGAACAGATGTCCAGGTGGCAGCGTCCAGGATGTCCCTGGTGGTGACTCCTCTGAGAAAAGCTGCATAGGTGAAGGCTGCTCTGGTGGAGTGAGTCCTGACCCCCTTGGGGGGAGGCTTTCTGTAATGTCTGTAGCAGAAATGGATGCAGTGTGCTATCCATTTGGAAATGGTTTACTTAGAGATGCCCTTGCCCTCTGCCCCTGCAGCAAAGCTGACCAGCAATTGATCAGACTTTCTGAAGGATTTAGTCCTGTCTAGATAGAATCTGAGCTGTCTGTGCATATCTAAAGGAGTGCAGGATGCTTTTCCCCTTGTTCTCTGGATTAGGAAAAAAGGTAGGCAAATGAAAGGATTGGTTGAGAGCCACACTAGACACCACTTTGGGCATGAAGGATGGGTTAGTTCTGACGGATACCATGTCATTATGAAAGATGATGAAGGATTCCACAGCCATGAGTGCTTGCAGCTCGGAGACCCTTCTGGCTGAAGTGATGGCTAGAAGGAAAGCTGTCTTCCAGGAGAGAACTTTTAACTCTGCCAAAGAGGCTGGTTCGAAGGGGGACTGAGTGAGCTTTTCCAACACAAAGTTAAGATCCCAAGCTGGGGTTGGTGCTCTTCTGGGTGGCGTCAAGTTGCTAGCCCCTCTTAGGAACTATTTGATCAAAGGATGTGAGAAAATCGGCTGCTCCGTGGGAACATGAGCAGAGATTGCAGAGGCATGAATTTTAATAGAGGAAAAAGAGAGGCCACTGTGTAGCAGGTCAGCTAAGTAATCCAGGATGACAGGGAGGGAGGGCTGTGCCGCATTAGCTCCCTTAGCCTGAATAAAGGTGCTGAACCTTTTCCATTTGTCAGCATAAGACTTTCTAGTGCTAGGGCGTATGGCCTCACATATAACATCTAGAACCTGTTTACTGAGGTTGGCAGATTGATTGGGGGTTAGGGGATAAGCAAAGCTGCCAATCTGATTGTCTGCAATTGGGGATGCATGAATTCCCCTTCCCTCTGGGTCAGGAGGTTTGAAATCGGAGTAAGAAGCCATGGTGGCAGTGGGGACAGGCTGCAGAGCAAGGGGTACTAGTGCTGGCGAGGCCAGTCTGGAGTTATAAGAATCGTCCTTGGTTATTCCTCCATTATTTTGAGCAGTACCCTCGTGATTAGAGGCAGTGGAGGAAAGGCATAGACCGAGAGATTGTCCCAGGGGAAGGACAGGGCATCCACATTCCAAGCCATGCAGTGATGCTGCCTGGTGCAGAACTTACTCAGCTGATGGATGGTGTGGGAGGCAAAGAGGTCAACCTTCGGGGTGCCCCATTTTTGAGTTATTAGGGTGAAGGTTCTTCTGTTGAGCTGCCACTCATGTGGGTCCAGAAGACTTCTGCTTAAGTGGTCTGTCAGAGAGTTGAGAGAACCTGATAGGAATTGTGCTAACAGGTGGAGTTGCATGGCAGAGGCTGTGTGCCAAAGGGTCATAGCCAGCCTGCCATGCAACTCCCCCAGGGAGTCCCTCCCTGCTTGTTGATATACCACATCACAGTAGTTTGTCTGTTTTGATCAGGAGGGCCCCTGGGGAGAGAAGGGGCTTGAAAGTTATCAAGGCGTGCTGGACAGCCATCATCTCTTCTTGGTTGATGTGCAGATGGATTTTCTGTGGGCTCCATTGGCCCTGTATGCACCTGCCGTCCAGGTGTGCACCCCAGACATAGTCTGATGCATCTGTGGTGAGAGTCTAGGCGGTGGGGGGTGGTGAGAAAGGTAGTCCCTGGTTGTGGGAGCATGGTGTTACCCACCAAAGAAAATCTTTTCTGAGGCAAGGTATTATAGGTATGAGAGTTTCCAGGTCTTGAGAGCGTTGACACCAAAGGCTTTTTAGGTACCACTGAAGTTTCCTCATATGCAGTCTGGCATATGGAATGAGTAGTCTGCAAGATGCCATGAACCCCAGAGCTTGCAGGATTTTCCTTGCAGATAGCTGGGGTCTGGTGGCTAACAGAGAAGGAGGCTGTCAGGAAAGTTTGTTTTTCTGGTGTAAGGAATGCCATCTGGGATGCTGTGTCCAGGCTTGCTCCCAGGAATATAATCCTTTGGGTGGGTACCTGTTTGGATTTCTTTTCACTGATTGCGTACCCTAGTGAGGTTAGTAGGGGCTTTACAAAGGCCAGGTGCTTGAGCAGCTTTTTCTGGCTGTCTGCCTGAATTAGGCAGTCGCCTAAGTATGGGTAAATCTGGATATTCCTTTGCCTGCAAACGGCAATGGCCGGAGGCAGACATTTTGTGAAAACTCTGGGAGCAGTAGATAAGCCAAAGGAAAGCGTAGAGAACTGTATGTACTGAGATCCTTGTCTGAAACAGAGATATTTCCTGCATGATTACTGATAGGAATGTGGAGGTAGGACTCTTTTAGGTCTAGGGTGGCTAGCCAAGCATCCTTTGAGAGCATGGGTAGCACCTGCTGGAGGGTGAGCATTTTGAATTTTGGAATCACCAGGAAGGTGCTTAGAATGGATAGATCGAGGATGGGCCACCAGGTGCCCTCTTTTCTGGGTACCAGAAAAAGTCTGGAGTAGAAACCTTGGCCTTTCTGTTCTGCAGGAACGTGCTCTACTGTCCTCATAGAGAGCTGGGAAAGGACTTGATTTTGCGTCTCTGCCCACTGGTTTGGAGGTAGATCTAGGAGCCCTTTTGGAGTTGGAAGAGTATGGAAAGAAAATTTGTATCCCTGGGACACTATGTTGAGAACCCAGTGGTCATTGGTAATGGTAGCCCAGGTGCTTGCGTGAAAGGACAGTTTTCCTCCTAGGGGTAAGTGAAGGTAGGCAGAGGGAGTGGGTAGGGGTGGTGAGTCATTGTGAGTTCTTACCACAAGGGGGTGGCTTAGAACTCCCTACTTTTATAGTCCACTGCTTACATCTCTGCATTCCATGTGGCTGCTGTCAGGGGGGTCTGTTGCCCGGGGTCTGGGCTGAACTGGCCTGGTGGGAGCAGGAAAAAAACAGTGCTTGGTGGGACAATGCCTGCTGAACCTGCATGGCCGGACCTGTAAGAAATGCTCAAATGTCTGCATAGATTTTACTTTTTCTTCCATCTTTTTTAAGACATCTTCTGCCTTAGTGCCAAATAAGCTGTCTTTGTGCAAGGGGGCATCCAACAATTTAGATTTGACATGGTCTGGAAAGGGCTGTTCCTTAAGCCATGCATGCCTTCTAAGGACAGACCCGGTGACTGCTGCCCTGCGAGAAGCTTCTAGGGGGACAAAACCACAGTGCAAGGTGTGTTTAGTTACTTGACTTGCAGAAGCAGGAAAGGAAGAATTTTTTTTTTTGTTTGAGGAGTTCCAGGGTATGCTGCTGAAATGTTAGCATATGCAACTGGCAATTTAGTGCTCCAATAGCAACAACAGCTAAGGTGTATACTTTTTTTACCCCATCTGTCTAGTGCTCGGGAATCCTTATTTGAGAGGGTGGGATTCTTAGTAGAGGTTGCTTCAATTCCTTTAGGCCCTTGAGAAATTACCTCAGGGTCAGCAGTAGGATTTTTAAAAAGAAATGTGTGTTAGTCAGGGACTCTGTAGTACCTGTCTGGTTTTCTGGGCACAGGAGGGAGGGTGTCATGAGTCAAAAGGATTCCAAAAAAACATCCTCCACAACATCCAAGACTGGTGGGATGGCCAAGGGTTTGTGTTGTGGAAGATCTAAGAATTCCCCGAGTCTCTTTTTAGATTTAGGGTAGTACTGACTCTCCCACTGGAAATGCTCCCTTAAGGTATGACGGGTTTCCCCAAAGGAAAAATTCTCTATGAGAGAGGCTGAAGGAATGGAATCCTCTGCATGAGAATCTTCATAAGTAGAGAGGGGTTGCAAGTCTTCATATTCAGATGCAGAGTCAACTGACTCTGGTTCAGACAAAACAACAAGGGACAGATCTCTTTCCCTTTCGGAGGGGGTAGCTTGGCTTCCCCCGATCACCATGATAAGGTCTTCTGCCATTTTAAGCATGTGAGACTGAGGCAAGGAAGCAGGTGCCTGAGATTGAGTCGTCAGTTTATTGGGTGTGGTTCGTACCCTGGGCCTGAGAAACTCGGTTGTTTTTGAAAAAATGGTAGTCTTGAAAGAAGATTTTGGTTTGTGTTGAGAATCGGTAGTGCGAAGGACTTCCTTGGAAGCCTGTGCCTGCTCAGTGGCTCTGGACCCATCCAAGGTAGAGAAGACTGCAGGATCCATAGTCTAAAAAGAGATTTGTGGCATACTGAACTCCAAAAAGGGTCTCGGTAGCAGCCTGCATATCCACAGAAGTGGGCATCAAGAGCTGCTAAAGTGCCTCACTGAAGACCGGAGAACTGACAACTAGCTTAACAGCAGCATCGTCACTAGGTTTGGACCTGTGTGGTCTATGTCTATCTTTACGTTTTTTACCAAAGCCATATCGGAGTTTGAGGACTGTAAGCGAAAATATCTAGCTACAATAAGGGCCCGATGACGGATAGTTCTGGCGTTGAACAAAGCACAGAAGCGACAGCGGGGGACGTCGTAGTCTGGGCCTAAGCAAGTGACGCAGTAAGAATAAAAGTCTCTCTGTGGTTAACAACTGTTAACTTTTTCTGACATCAGTAAGTGCAAGAAAAAAGGTTCCCCAATGGGGTACCTTAGCTTTAGAAGACTTTGGCTTCAATTTGGTAAGCAAAACTCAGGTAGCGGCCGACCGGCACTCGTGCAAACTGCTTCTGCTTCGGGCTCCACGGCATGAAAGAGTGATGTAATGGCGTTGGCTGCCTTACTTTATACTACTGATGACCTGTCAGTCCTGCAGCGACAGCAACCGACATAGAAATACTAAGCTTCTGGTATTCAGGCCGGCCACGGGCTACCCTGGCAGGGATAACCCAAATCTGATGACTGCAACAGTGAAACATGAAGAACATCCATTACTTACTGCTGTTGGTTGAGCCTAATCCACATCTGATGGGGCCTACTTCACATCCTGGAAAATGTGCAGAGCAACAGTAGAAATGGCAGTCACAGGGGTCTTGCTCCTGTTTCTCCAGTTCAGCCTTTACAGCCTGTCTGAATAGGAGGGTTGCATCAAAGGGAGCTTTTGTTAAACTGGCCTTTCCATCCTCAACAAAATCATTAGGTGCAGCCAGGCATGATATCTCATAACTATAACGGTGACTGCTGCCCTAGCTCAACCATCCAATGGGCTGTGAGCAAGGGAAATAGAGTGTGTGTCTGTGCGTGCGCCATACCTCTCAACTGTCCCTGATTTTCAGGGATGTCCCAGATTTTGACTCAAATTTTAGCTCTCTCCCTCTTAATCCCTCCTAAAATTGGTGACCTTTGAAGGTGGTAAAATATACTTAATAACCAATGATGATAATTAGAGTTCACATTATCTTGTTCTGTCCAGTGTTTCAAGTTAATAATACTAATATCTTAAAAGTGTCCCTGATTGTTTCTAGATTTGTCCCCGATTCTATGGAGATTTGTCTCTGACTGGTTGAGAACTATGGTGTGTGTACCTAACATGTTTAGGATGCATACTCTGAAAATGCAGCATATTATTTGACCTTACAAGATTTAGTATGCAAAATAGTGTCAAAGCCATCAGGAATGGACTATCTCAGTAACAGAAAATGTAAAAGTAAACTTAAAAAAAATTGTGGTCTGATGAAGAAAATCAACAAAATCATGCAATATCTTAGTAGATCTTGTCCACACACAAATATACCGTCCACAAACCGTGTGTAATAAGCTATAAATTTCAAAAAATATACAAAGATTCCCAATACGTGAGCACTAAGTTTGCATAACTATTTACGCACATGGTGCCCATTGCAACTCAAGCACACTGGATGTAGTACTGATCACAGAAGACAAAGGCATTATTACCAAGTATAATGTCAAGTACAGTGCAGATGAGATGCATCTTGCTGGAACTATATATTGGTCTACGTTTTCTGGCTAATCTGACATATTATATGCCTGTATCATTCAGAATCCCCGTAAAAAGAGAAACCACATCCATAATAACAAGAATATAGTTGTCAGCTATCATCCTGGGAATCATGAAGAAGGCAGCAATAATACTAATTACAAGGAGTTACTAGCAGGGAAGGATGGTAATGATAGTATGCATTATCCCTCTTAAAACTACAATTATAGATATTAGGTGAATTTCAGGAAAACGGAGTTTTCATCAGGGATTATCATCTATGGGTGGGGACAAAGACATGATTTGTAGTAGTGAGGTTGTATTAGGGAGACCTAAAGGGAAAATATAACAAGAGAAGAGATTTCTAAAGACATGCATGAGAATCGATAGCAGGAACTCGCACAGAGTTTACATATTATTCCATCAAGATATAATTTCTTTCTAGTCTAGCCTAGTTCTATTTCACAGAAGTAAGCATTTTTAATAGAAACCTTTGGGACCCATCCAATAAAGTATGACTGTGTAAGTAAATTAACCATAACAGGATATGTTTTAATGGATCTTCGTAGCAGTAGCCTAAGCTCTACAGGTTTAGTCCCTCCTGCTGTCCATCTTCTGAAAGTTTTGGGCACCCCACCTGCCAGAAGTCTGTGGGATGCTCCATATAAAAGGCAGGTGGTGCTCTAAAAGCTTCATAGGTTCATACTAGGCTATCTGCCCTGAGGCATTTATAAGCCTAGCCCGAGTGTGTTTGGCTTTCGCCACCCTTTGATTCGAGTTTACCGTGCCTTTTATAAGGTTAGTTTACCGTGCCTCTGTCTAGTAGTGACACTGAAGTAATCCCCGGGGTAAACCTATCCCCATCCACTCATCAAGATTTTTCTTGAAGAGAGTCAGTGAGGGGCTCTGCCTAACATGGACTGGGATTCTATTCCAGAGCAAGGGGAGCCTTTGGGTTATGAATCTATCCCTCCAACATGTTCTGTTTATTTCTGTGCAGAGGTTCAGATCCCTCGAGCGCGTAGCTCTAAGGGATTTGGATTTTCTGAGGTGGAGCTAGTTCATTAATTCTGGGTTGGACATAGCTTTATATGTCAGGCATAGATCGCCTCGAAGTAGGCGGTATGCAACTGAGCAGAGCTGGAGTTTTTTTAACAGAGCAGCATATGGCATCTGTTTGAGTCCTTTGACTCTTTTTCTGAGGTACTTTAGAGCATTTTTTGCCTAGGAGGAGGCAAGAGGTCAGAGTATGTGTGCTAGGAAATGGGAGAAGTACAACAAAAACTATGTGTGAGTGTGTGTGTGTGTGTGTGTGTGTGTGTGTGTGTGTGTGTG
>NC_056734.1:1014795899-1014885899 GCF_019279795.1 Protopterus annectens | reverse complement strand
TGGGACCGCGTCCCTAGCACCTGTATCCCGGGTGGCTCAATGGAACAGACTCTTGAGAACTGTGGAACCAAAACTGGCCCTATCTCTGGAGGCCAAATCCAACTTGTAATGAGAAACAAAGGTATGAGGCGTGGCCCAAGTAGCTGCTGCACAAATGGCATCAATGGGAAGTCTATCCTGAAAAGCTGCAGAAGTGGATAGACTCCTGGTCGAGTGTGCTTTTGGCTTAGAAGGTAGTTTGCCTCTGAGAGAGTACACACAGGAAATGGTGGAAGTCAACCATCTGGATAAGGTCACTTTAGAAACTGGAAGACCTAACCTGTTTTCTGCATAAGAGACAAACAATTGGTCCGATTTTCTAATTTGTTTAGTCCTATGCAAGTAGTACCTGAGCTGACGATGGACATCCAAAAAATGCAATTTCTGTTCAGCTCTGTCAGAATAGTTAGGGAAAAAGACTGGTAATTCTATAGATTGGTTAATATTGGTTTGAGATACAACCTTGGGGAGAAAGGAAGGGTTAGTTCTTAACGATACCCTGTCCTTATGAAAAACCAAATAAGGTGAACGAATACAGAGAGCTTGAATCTCGGAAACCCTTCTAGCAGAAGTGACAGCCAGTAAAATATATACTGTATATAGTATAGTTTTCCACGTCAATAACTTCAAAGAACATGAAGCAGACGGTTCGAAAGGAGGTAGTATCAAGGATGCTAACATTAAGTTTAGATCCCATTGCGGAGGAGGATGCTTTATAGGTGGTTTTAGGAGAAAAACTCCTCTCAAAAAGGCCTTGCATAATCTATGAGACATGATGTTATTGTCATGCAAGCCAACATGATACTTGGAAATGGCAGCCAGTTGTACTTTGACTGTAGAGGACGAGGATCCCGAATGAAAAACCTCCGCTAGGAAATCTAAAACAGAATGTACGGGAGCAGTAAACGGATCAATATTTCTGGAGTTTGCCCAAATCGAAAACGCCGCCACTTGCTAGCATAAATAGTCCTAGTGGACGACTTCAAAGAAGACACTAAAATGTCTCTGACGGAGTCAGAAATCATTGGTAGCCTGGCTAGGGAAGGAAGTGGAGCAACCAAGCAGTGAGGTTGAGAGAATGAATGGTCCGGTGCTGCTGACCCGACTGGTGGATCAAAAGATCCGGAACTGGGTCCAGATGCCAGGGCTGCACCAGAAGGTGACGATGCAGAGACGGAAACCAAATTTGTCGAGGCCAATAAGGGGCAATGAGGATCAACTTGGCTCTCAAAACGGTGGCTTTCTGAATGACTTGTGGAATCAATGGAAAAGGAGGAAAAGCATAAAGAAGTCCCCGAGGCCAATCCTGGGTTAGAGAGTCTCTCAGGGGTTGGCCTGGAAGGGGAAATAGAGTGAAATAGTCTGGGCACTTGTTGTTTTGAGGGGTAGCGAAAAGATCGCAACAAGGAGTGCCCCACTTCAGAAAAATCTGATCCACTACAGACTGATTGAGAGACCACTCGTGAGGCATCAGAATAGATCTGCTTAGCCTGTCCGCCAATAGGTTGGACCTGCCGGGGATGTGCGTTGCTATCAGAAACCGCTGAGAAGAGATCGCCCATTGCCAAAGTCTGAGAGCTTCTCGACATAAGGGATAGGATCAGGTTCCGCCCTGTTTGTTGATGTACCAGACCACGGACATGTTGTCCGTCTGTACTGCAATAGTCCCCGTGGGAAGAAAGTCGTCGAGGGCTTGCAACGTTAAAAGCACTGCTCTCATCTCCAGGACATTTATGTGCAGATGGTATTCTATGGGTTGCCACGTCCCGTGGACCATCCTGCCCTGATAATGCCCCCCCACCCGATCAGGGAGGCATCCGTGGTGACTGTGGCAACTGGAGGAGGGGGAACAAAGGGTCGGCCCTGATGAAGAAGAGGGGAAGATATCCACCAGCCCAGATGAGCCCTGCAAGACTGTGTCACTAAGATCTCGTGTCTCATTGGAAGATCGTGATACGACCACTGTGTGAAAAGCATCCACTGCAGGAGACGTATGTGAAAGCGAGCCAGTGGTAGAAGAACAATGGCCGCAGCCATTAGACCTAGAACTTTCAGGACAAACCTGGCTTTGATCTTTTTGCTTTGTAACAGAAGCCGAACAAATTTTTGGATGTCCAGAATTCTTTGATCTGTTAGCCTGGCTAACATTTTGACGGTATTTAACTCTGCGCCTATAAAGGTGATAGATTGGCAAGGCAGCAGAGAAGATTTTACTTAAATTTACTGAAATTCCCAGATCCTTGCAAAGCTGTAGGGTGTAGTCTCTGGACTGAAGAAGCTGACACTTGGTGGTGGCGGAGAGGAGCCAGTCGTCCAAATAAGGAAACACCTGGAATCCTAGACGTCCTCAGGTGAGCTGTGACCACTGCCATGCATTTGGTAAACACTCTGGGGCTGAAGTGAGGCCAAAGGGCAGGGCTCTGAATTGGTAATGACTGGCCCCTAGCCGAAAGCGGAGAAACCTCCTGGAGCGCCTGTGAATCTTTATGTGATAGTACGCATCCTGAAGGTCTATAGAACACATCCAGTTGTCCTTGCCCAGAAAGGGCAGAATGGACTGAAGCGTGACCATCCGAATCTTGCCTTTTGACAAATCTGTTCAGATTGCTGAGGTCTAATATTGGTCTCCACTCTCCCGCCCTTTGGGGACCAAAAAGAATCTTGAGTAGACGCCGGATCCTACTTGGTCTGCTGGCACTGTCTGGACGGCTCTTTTTTCTAGGAGTTTTGAAACCTCCTGTTTTGCCAAATCCCTTTGACCGGGTGAGATGTCTGGAAGGGATTGTAGAGGCACGGAAACCTTACGAAGGGGATCTTGTAACCCTCGGATATAATCGACTGTACCCACTTCTCTTGGGATAGGGATTGCCAGGCTACTGGGTACAGTGAAATCCTTGCCCCGACTGCCTCCAAGGGTGGACAGTCGGGCAACACCTCAGGGATGCTGGAAGGGCTTCTCAGGAAGAGACTCCCTGTTGCCCTGGTTCTGAGGTCCCCCTGCCTCTAGGGCGGCGTCTATTATTGTTACCCCTCTGCCTCTGGGGTAAACTGACCACGTGTGTCCGTGTAGCTCCTTGGGCTTTACGGAACCACATCTTCCCCTTCTGACCCTTGGGGTATGGTCTAGAAGGAGTGGAAAACTGGACTCCAACGGCAGAAAGAGTCTTACCGTCCTGCTCACACCTGGTCAAGGTATCCTTCACTTGAGGCCCGAACAAAGCCGAACCGTCAAAGGGGTATGTGAAGGACGCCTTAAAGGGGTCCGCAAAACTACACAGCCGCATCCAGGCTTGGCGTCTAAGAGCAACTCCTGTGCCTGCGGCCCTGCTCGCTCCATCGGCCGCATAAGATATGAGCCGCATAGAGGAGTTAGATATGGAGTTCAGGATAGCAAGCTGTGAGGCAATCTTTTCCTGAGCCCCAGCAGCAGAAGGATCCTGGACTACTTCACCCAGTTCTTTGAGAATATCTCGTTGAAGCCTGGTGAAGTGACAAAGGTAATTCAGCGAACGCATAGCAAAGGTCGCTGAAGAAAACATCCGCTTTCCATACCTGTCCATGGTCCTAGAATCCTTATTAGGAGGATGGACAGGTACTGAAGGATCCGCCAGTTCCTTCTTAGTGGCCGCCACCACCATAGCATCCACAGAGACACCTTTGGAAAGGAACTGTTTATCCGACGGGGCTGTAATGAACTTGGATGGTCTCCTGGGGACAGGTTCCACAGAATCTGGAGCCGCCACTTCGAGCCACTACCTGCATGAGTGGGTCGAAGGCGGAGACACCCAGGAGGTGGAGGGTCGGGATCCAAAGCCTCCAGGTATACCGACTCATCCTCGGAGGGGTCAATGGAGGGCCAATTCCCCCTCTGTTTGAGGAGCTCAAGGATGTCTGAAAAGGAGACATCCTCAGAGGGGACCATGGGAACCCTCCGACTCATCTAAGTCGGTATCAGATGTAGCAGACTCAGGGAGTCTGTGTGTTTCCTCTTACGTCCTCTTCCGAGGGGTTCCCCTGCAGGGTCAGGAGAAACCTCGGAAGAGGAGGAAATTCCCAGTGGGGAAACCTGGGGCGATGGATCCCTGGGCCTGAGAGCAAGAGGCTGGCAAGAGGCATCTGCAGGCACTGATGAGGGAGGAGCTAGAGGGATAGACCGCTGACCAGGCTCAGAGGCCAGGACACTCCTCATCACCTCAAAGGCTCCTCTCCCCGGGAGACCGGAACACACCCGCTCCGAAGAAACAGGAATGGTCGGCTCCAAGGAGAGAGAAGGCTCAGAGGCCGATGTCGGCGCCGAGCTTACCAAAGCCGAAGCCCCGAGAGGGAGAGCGGGGTCGGACAAGGGTCCGATGCCACTAGCCCCCTCGGAGCCGACAGTGGAAACCCGACGACCGGATCCCTCCAAGGAAGGTCTCAAGGAGGAGATCGGAGCCGAGGAAGACGGAGCCGAAGGATGTATCGGCTCCGGCATCGAAACAGTCGCTGTCCCAAGAAGCTCGCTCAACTCTGGTGTGGAGTCGGAGGAGGAAGTTCAAGAATTGGGGCTATAGCCGAAGTCTGTTGAGACGGGCTATGGAGCATTTGGGCCAGTGCCTGAGACTTCAACAGCCTGCTTACCACCCTCTCCAAGTCGTGGTCAGACAGCCTGGAAGATCTCGAAGATCGGCTCCGATGGCTCCGCTCCGACAAAAGAGGAGATCCCGGAGCCGAATGGATACTCAAAATAGAGGGGGACCGAGATCTCTTACGGGTCGAAGCCATCGGAGCCGAAGTCCCTAGAACTCCAGATGGAGCAGAGGATTTTTCGGCTCCGATGCTGGATAAAGTGTCGGCTCCAGCCGGAGCCGACAAGGCCACAGTAGTCAGGGTATCGGAGCCGGCCGGCACCGAACCCACTACTCGAGTAGAAGAAGTATCGACTCCAGCCGGAGCCGATATCGGCTCCGACGGAGCCTGAGCCACCGGAGGAGGCTTGGACACTGTAGCCTGAACCTTCGGTGGCTTAAGAGGTTTTCCTGACCCTGATTTAGGAGGAGAACCTTCCGGTTTAAGTAAACCTCGGAGGATTAGTTTGTTCCTCCTTTCCTGCAGGACTCTCTGGCTAAAAGCATGACACAACGCACAGGAGTCCTGCAGGTGCAAAGGCCCCAGGCAATAAACACAAGAAGTGTGACCGCCTGTCAGAGACATTTTCTGACAGCACTGGTCACACTTCTTGAAGCCTGAGACCTTGCCT
This sequence comes from Protopterus annectens, assembly GCF_019279795.1. Lineage (NCBI taxonomy): Eukaryota > Metazoa > Chordata > Ceratodontiformes > Protopteridae > Protopterus > Protopterus annectens. Next base: position 1,014,880,624 of record NC_056734.1, on the reverse strand, counting down.
TCTTTAGACATCCTAGGAGGATAGAACACAAACAGTCCCAACAAACACACAAATTAATCCCTACACAAACACACAGGAAGGGATAACAGAAGGGGACTAGGCCTGACTAAACTACTTTAGACAAAAAACTTATAAAAGTTTAAAAAGGGAATAGGGTGGGCTGTAACTAATTACAGACTACACTAACACTAACAGGGAAAAATAAACCCCTAACTACACTTTTTCTTACTTGACTAAGAAAAAACTTACCTCAGCTGGCAAAGGAGACCTCTTTCGCTAAGCGGCAAACGAGATCTGGGGTAGTTCCGCCTTGCATCATGGGATATAGGGTTGCCTCGAGCTGGTAAAAGGAGTTCTCGAGCTAAAGCAAGTGCCGAGTCGGAGCCGAGGATCGGCTCCGAACCCATCCAGCAAGAATGAAGGCGAGATTGACAACTTAACATTAACGTTTTTTTTTAGCATCTTTCAGTACCTCTCATCCTCAGAAAACAGGTAAATAAAATGTATAAAAATCCTTTTTTCCAGGCAGTTAGTTGAAGTGTATCAAACTTCCCCATCTTGTATGAGATCATCTAATCTTGCATGCAAGGTAGCTTCTTGTGGTAACTGCCCTTGGCCAGACTGAAAAGAAGAAAAAACTACTAACATGTTGGCCAAAAGGGGAGGCACCATCACAATTTTTGGGGAGTCCTTTTGGATCTTTAAAAAAAACCCTGCATCAGTGGAAAAGCATACATGAACATTCCCTTCCATGTCAATGACAGCATATGTCCTTCAGTCCTATATGCAAGGAGTCCTGGAGAAAAAGTTCTTTGGTTCTTTGTACTGACCAGATCTATCTGAGGTGTTCCCACAGTTGGAGCAATTCTTGGAATACCCCAAGAAGAAGTTTCCATGCCTGTGTGGATCTATCCTTATCCTGCTGAGCTTATCTGCAATACGATATTGTTCAGATGTTATGTATGTAGCCTGAAGAGTGACTTGCTACCTCCTAGACCATCACAGCCAGTTTGCAAAGGAGGTATGATCTGGTATCCATTTGTTTATTTATGTACCACATCATTATGGTACTGTCTGAGTACATTAGCAGAGGTCATAGGGATCACCAATAATTCAAGGCTTTCAAAACATTGATAATATCCAACATTTTACTCAATACTTATTTCTTTCTCTCCATCTAAAAGGATCCCCCAGAGCTTGCAAATTTACCCCTTTTGATACCACCCCCAACACCAGGTCTGACTCATCTGTGGTTACTGCCTGTACAAGGTTTGGAAGGGAGAATACGAGGCCTGGACTGTCCCTCTTTTCAAATTCCATTTCTGGGACTCAAACTCAACAGGTGTAAATGAAGAGTCCAGACTGATCTGGTGTACCATTATACTTTGTACATGTGTAATCTGGCAAAGGGAAGCATTATTATCATCAATGCCATGTACCCCAGAATCCTGAGAAACTCCCTTGCTGATGCTTGGTTTAGGACAATGGCAGCATTTGCTTTCCCATACAGAATAACAGGGTTAATAATACATGAAGAGTCACGGACAAGAATTACTGGTGGGAGGCTTCCTGTTTGACAAAAGAGGAAACCTTCAAAAGTTATAGCTAGTGACTGGGATAAAATGAAAATGGAGTTTAAAAATAGGGTCAAAATAAAATTGAAAGATAGAGTTAAGAAGTAATAAAAAATCATTGAGTACTGCAGAAAAGGGGACTCTCTCAGAACAAGAGAAGGAGCAAATACAGAGTGTTAAAGAGAAAATAAGGGAGTATCTGGATACAATGCATGAGTTTGGAAAGATTGCAGTTAAGCAACTATGTTCTGATAACTCCAGAGCGTAAAAACATTTAGCACAGTGACTTAGGCAACAAAACATTGAAAAGGTAGTCGCCAAACTTGGGGAACCTATAACAAAAGAAAAATAGCCAGAGATGATCTAAAATATCTACAGATATTCCAGAAAAGTAACGAAAATTTGTATAAAGCAGAGAAATGTAGAAATCAAGAAAGTACAAATGGAAATATTTATGGAAGACGTAATTAGCCAAGGTTAGAGGTAGACGAAGCTCAACAACTAACAACTGAGGTAGGAGGTGATGAGATAAAAACAGTGATGTATAATCAATTTTCAGCAAAAGTCTCCAAGAATAGATGGCATTCCTGTGGAAGTTTGGAAATTAGGAGGGAAGAAAGTGATAAAGATTTAGAAAATGTTGTTTAAACAGTATTTTGAAAGAAGAAGCACCACCAACATCTTGGGAGAAAACTGCAGTGGTTGTGTTACCTGGCACAGACCCTTCAGACTCAGCATCATACAGACCCATTTCAATTTTAAACCACTATTACTTTATTTAAATTTGATGACTGGGGAAGTCCACTGGGCCAAGAAGAGCCCGTTTTCAGTGGAGGCACAGGGAAAAAAGCTCCGCAATAATTGCAAGTTACATTTCACATGTTATAAAAGGACAAAGTTCTTGCAGCTAATTAAACATTTACAGATAAGCTCCATGATATTTGCAATTGGCTTGTCGCAATGTTACAAAAATAAAAGACAATTCAATACAGAAATTTCAACATTTACATAAAGTGATTATTTTTGTTATAAACTCAATTGTAGGTTTAACATTTCAAAACATATAGTTACTAGCCATTAGTAGGTTAAGAAAATATTATGCATGGAGAGGGTAATAGTATATTTGAGATTGGAGAGTATAGTACAACAGATATTAGACAGAAAATTATTTTTTGCTAGGGGAGGGATTGTTTTGGGTGGGATGAAGTAATATTAAAGGTAGTTGGATGAGTTAGTGCAAGGTGGATTGGGGGGGGGGTTACGTTGGAGCGTGGCAAGGGCATTCCCATTTGGAAGAAAGATGACAGAGTAGCAGAGATTTGAAATTTGTGTGGTTAGGTAGGTTGCGTATGTGTGTGGGGAGAGAGTTCCACTGTTTAGCTAAAGAGTGGAACAGCAGTAGATGGCCAGGAGGTCGTGCAGGTTTGTGGATCTGAAGAAGATTTTGTTTCTTGGATCTGAGTGAGCGGTTGGGAATGTAAGGTTTTAAGGAAGTAGCGAGAGCTGGGAAGTTGGCAGGTTTAAAGATGAGCTTGTGGGCAATGGTGAGTTGTAGGTAACTGAGGTAGTTGGGTAGTTCAAGCCAGTTGAGGGTGAGGAGAGAGTGGCAGTGGTGGGATGATTTTTTTGAATTCGTTGCAAATCTGGAGATCCGGTGGTAGCAGGATTCAAGTTTGGACCGAAGGCCAAGATGGAGATCTGTGAAAAGAGGGGCACCATACATAAGGGAGGGGAGTAGGAAGGTGGACGCAAGAGTTTGACAGGTAGGGGGGGCTTAGGAAGCGGTTGTGCCTATAGAGGAGACCTAACTTTTGGTGGGTTTTCTTGATTGCAGAGTGGATGTGGGTGTCCAATCTTAGTTCATCAATAATGATGCCAAGAAGCTTGGTGGTGGGAAAGACTTCCAAGGAGGGTGTTGTTTTGGCACTGTATGGTGAATGTAGATTCGTCAATGATGGAGGTTTTGCTAGGGGGAAAAAAACATTAGTTTGGTTTTATTTGCATTTAGTACCAGATGGTTAGATTGCATCCAGGTTTCTGTTTTGGAGAAAACTAGTTGGGTTTTTGCCAGGAGCTCAGAAGGAAAGAAGGCTGAGCAGATGATTGAGTCATCTGCTTATTGGATGATAGAGGAGTCTGGGATGGATTGGTGAAAGTTGTTAAGTTGGAGAACAGGGCCAAGAACAGAACCTTGTGAGACACCTGTGGGTGTGGGAAGGAAAGGGAAGGTTGAAGTTTTTCCATTGGACAGCTAGTTGGCGGTTGGACAAGTAGCTGGAAAACCAGACAATGGTGGTGGGAGATAGGTGTAGGGTGGAGAGTTGGGATATAAGTAGGGTCTGTGAGATGGTATCAAAGGCCTTTGACAGATCTAGGAATAGTGTGGATACGAACTTGCCTGAGTCGCGTTCGAGATTTAAGGTTTCAAGAAAGGAAAGAAATGCAGTCATGGTGCTGTGGCCAGGGCAGAAGCCGTGTTGGGTAGGGGAGAGGAAATTGTTTAGTGTTAGATGTGCCATGAGTTGTGCTTGTATTGTTTTCTCTAGTATTTTAGAAAGAGGGGAAAGGATGGCAATAGGCCTGAAGTTAGTGGTATCAGTATTTTTGCCACCTTTGTGGAGGGGGATGATGTAAGCGCGGCGCCAGATAGAAGGGGCATATGATTCTTGTATGGATCTATTTATAAGAATAGAGATGGAATAGGCAATGTTGTCTGCAGATTGTTTGAGGAAGGCGGGTGGAAGGTTGTCGGGTGCGTTGTGACAGGGTCTGAGTTAGAGGAGAAGTCTTTTTATAGTGCTTGTGGGGATGGGCTTGAGGCAGAAGGATGTAGAGGAAGGTTGATGACTGGGGTGGTGATTGGGGCAGGAGGAGGTGGTGGTGGTGGTGGAGGAGGGGTGTGGGAAGGAGACAGATAGTTTAGCTATGTAGTCTATGAAGAATGAGTTGAACTGGCTGGCTGGGGTGGTGATTGGGGCAGGAGGAGGTGGTGGTGGTGGTGGAGGAGGGGTGTGGGAAGGAGACAGATAGTTTAGCTATGTAGTCTATGAAGAATGAGTTGAACTGGCTGGCTGTTTCAAGGTTGGAGAGGTTGGGGTCCGGGCAGGGGTTTTCTTTGTTGCCAGGATACAGCATGGATGAGATGGAGTCACAGAATTTTTGGGGATTTGTTGAGTGCAAGGACTGGAGTTTGGAGTAGTGGGCTTTGCAGTCTTCAGTTATTAGTTTTTTTACGGAGTTTCGTAGTTGCTTATACTCTAGGAGGGTGTTAGGGTTTTTATGTTTGTGATATTGTTTCCATTTTTTGTCCCTTTGGTGCAAGGCTAGTTTAGTATCTTTTGATAACCATGGGCAGGGACTGGTTTTAATGAGTTTGGTTCGGGAGGGGGCTTAATGATTGAGAAGGGTTAGGAATGTGTGGTTAAAGTAGGGAACAACATCATCTAGAGGAAGGATTTTTAGAGGGGACCAGTCAGTATGCTTTAAGCATTCGGAGAAAGTTAGAGGGTTGAAAGAGGAGAGGTTGCAGGTTTGGATGTAGTGGTGTTGTTTATGCAGTGGAGACGCTCAGCAAAGGCTAGTAGGTGATTATTGAGAGGATCGGGTAATGTTCTGGCTTTGGTGATCAGGTTTGGGTGAGTTGGTAGGATCCAGTCAATGATAGTACCAGAGGTACCATCTTTATTTGGCCTGGTTGGAGATTGTATTAGTTGGAAGAAGTTGTACAGCTTGACTGAGTGGGATGGGGCTTCAGAGTTAATAGTATTGCAGTTGATGTTGGTATCACCGAGTGCACAGGTTTCATTTTTTATATTGGAGGAGAACCAGGACAGGATGTTTTCAAGAGTTTTGATATTATCACCAGGGGGAATAGAGAGGCCAGCGATACACATGGACTTGTGGTTGTTTATTTTTAGTAAACCAATTATAACTTCAGCGTTGGCAAAGGTTGGTATTTTATTGGAGTAGGGAGTTATGGTATGGGAGGAGGGGTAGATTATTGCTACTCAACCTCCATTTTTGTGGGCTTGTCGTTGCGAATGATTTGGACACCTGGTGGTACAAGTTCGCTATCTTTTATATAGATTTTCAGCCAGGTTTCAGAAATGGCGGTAATGTCGGAGTTGTTATAGGAGAGCCAGGCATGGAGGTTAGGGATTTTGTTTTTTTAGGCTTTGTGCATTAAGTGTTGCGAGGCGAATGGACTTGGAGTTTGTGGGTTGAGTGGAGTGTTTGGTGAGATCGATGTTAGAGATGGGGTTGAGGTGGATGTCGCCAGCTAGTGAGAGAGAGATGTGGTGGAGTAGAAGAGTGAGGCAGTGTGTTGGGCAAGGGTAGCTTGGGTTGCATGAGAGTAGTGACTTTCTGGTACTACATTTAAGAGGGGAGTACAAGGGTAACACAGGGCACAGGTAAAGTATTTGTCTATACCAGCTAAAAACATGGCAAAGCTGTTTCCAAAATTGATAGATATGAATCAGTGTGGTTTTTGTGGAGCAGATGTAAACATTTCACTGACAGAACAATGATGGTCCAAAGGGAAGCAGAATGTAAGAAAATGCCTCTGTTGGTTGGCGGGTCTTGCTGCACAGAAAGCATTTGACAGGGTAAGGTGGGATTTTATGAGTAGGGCACTGGAAGCATAAGTATTTCCTGATATTTTAGTGTTGTATATGGGTCAAGCATGCTTTTATCAACAACAGGAGAAGTTGTGAACAATAATAAAGAATTGAAGGAATGTATGTGGGAGGGAAAGAGGACAAGAGTTAAGTGGGATAAGTTGATCCCTTGATCCCTCAGACAGCTCAAGGTGGTTTAGGTATCCCTGATTTGAAGAGATATTTTGGAGCTACACAGTTAAGATCGCATGCGTAACACAAGCTGAAGGTTATAACAAAGTGAAACGAGATGATGATGACGCAAGGAGGAAGTTCAGGAAATACAGAGAGTGGGATTTTGGATTCAGAACAACAAACAACATACAGAATATTACACTCAAAGTAGCAGAAAGTATTCTAAGAACTAAGCCAATACAAGAATGGAAAAAGATTTTACCAGTAGGGATGACTGCAAGTAGGGGTACAGAAAATAAGCAAAGGGATTGGAATTTACTGAAAAAACCCGGCAAAGGCACCATGATACTGGGAGTAAATAACTCAAGAAGGAAAGGTAATAGAGTGGGATGAGACTAAGAAGACATTGGTATTGGAGGCTAGAGACCGCCTTCCCTACCAGGGCTTGATCTTAGGCAAAGAGACAGGTATACTGAGATTTTAAGTGAAAGACCTGCTCTGGTAGAGTTTTTAGATGAATTTAGAACAGAAACAGCTGTCAAAAAAATGGATAATTAGTAAATAATATAAAATACTGCATGATAACTAAAAGAATCAAGCAGAGGAGGTTAGAAAAGATTGGGAAGAGAAAATGGAAAAGCAATTTACAAGAAAACAATGGAAAGACATACATATAGCTCCTAAGTGTGCAGCCAAGTCCAGAATATTTAGGATTTTTGCTTGGAAGTGTCTGCAAAGGTATTTTTATACCCCAAGCAAACTTCAAAGAATTTGTCCTCAGGTAGATCACAAATGTTGGAGGTGTTATGGAGAAGAAAGAGGTAACTGGGGACATATGTCTTTGGGAGTGTAATCAACTGGCACAGCACTCTGTAGGGATTTTTTTTAATCTATCAGAAATACTGAGTGAGCAAAATGGCTGTACATAAGGAAGTGATTCTTTTGCACTGAGAATCAGGATCCAAACTGCCTAGACATAGTAAGGCCTTAAGTTTAATCCTGTTGACTGACAGAAAAGAAATAAAATGGAAATCAAAGTCTACACCAACTGTATTTGAGGTGCTGGACACTGTAAAAATGAAGGAGCAAACTACACAGAAGTAAATGGGAAAAATGGAAATTGTGGGAAATAAAGATCTGAAGACATTTACTTGTGAGGGAAAGACTAGAGTTAAGTGGCATAAGTTAATTCTACCCAGAGAGCAAGAATTTTAGAGTAACTCAACTTGAATGAGTACTTTAGTGCAATGCAGTTAAGGCTCATACACACTAAAGAAGCAGAATGTTATAAATAAAAGTAAAAAAAGCTGGTGATGAAACAGGAGGGAGTTCTAAGAAGAAAAAGAGAGGCAGGCTAGGATTCAGGATGCAAGTCCTTAAGAACACCAGCAACAACCACTACCATAATCAATGTTATATTAATAAAATAGCAGAAAGCATTCTAAGAAGTAAGCCAGCATATATGTGCAGAAAGGGGATTTTACCAAAAGGGATGTCTACAATAGGGGTATAGAAAATTGGCAAGACCGAGGTAGAACTTACTGCAGGAAAGCAGCAAAGGAACCAATGGGATGGGAGCAAATAAATAAGGAGAGAACGGTAACAGACTGGGTTGAGGTTAAGTAGAAGTATGGACTGCAGTTTAGAGACTGTCTTTCCTATCATGGACTAAACAGGGTATAAGCAAAAAGAAAAGGATAGGGGAATACTGGGTGAGACACCATCTCTGGCAGGCTTTTCGGCTGAATCTAGAAGCTGCTGTTAAAAAGAGATAATTAATAGCATATACAAAACATTGCACAATCAAGCAGAAGAGGTTAGAAAAATTAAGAAAAAAGCTTGCAAAGAAATCCGTAGGGCTCCCAAGTATGTAACAAAGTCTAGAAGTCTTTGCAAAAGTGTTTTTATACCTCAGACTTTGGATGATTTTTCCTCAGGTAGATGGCAAATGCTGGAGATGGGATGCGGAAGAGAAAACTGGGAATGTGCTTCTTGTGAATATTGCAAGTTGGCAAACTTTTAATATTTCCTGCAGAGTACTTTCACAAAAATGTTCTGCAAACAAATGGTTGTAACTAAGGATTATGTAATGTTGGAGTGAATGAAAATGGTCAAATGTATATGCATACTGCATGACAATAACTATGGAACTTATTGATTTCTTCAATGTATATAATCTGATGTTATAGTTTAAAATGTGATGATTTAATAAAGATAACTAAAGTTCACAAAATCACAGCTTTTTAAAGTATGTCCTCATTTGGGGAAGGCCCCTACTTCTCCTCTCAACCTTAATAATCATGGAGACTTTCAAGATGCCTCTACACTAACAGCTTAATTTCATCTGTCCCAATGTGAAAACAGAAACTCAGAAAACACAGTGAAGTAAATTTGTCTTTTTGAGTAAATTTCAGTTATTGGCTAGTAAGAGCACTGCTTGCATGTCAGCACAGAAGAAATTTAGAGAACCTGGAAGAACATCAACCACAACAGGTGAGAAAGTACTGGTTGGGAAGAATCCTGCAACTGTTCAACAAAAATCAGCTTAAGTTCCATCTCTGATGCAAGACATGGCTTCTAGTAATCTACAGGAAAAAAATAAGCCAAATGTGCTCAGAGCTGATAAAAATAAAGAAAACACTTAAGTATATCAACTCAAACAACAAAAGGATGGAAAATGGAAGAAACTTTAAACAAATATTCACATGAGCTGATAAAACTGCAAAAATCAGAGGTCAAAATGAAGAAAAGATTGGCTGATTGGGAGACTGCTGAAGAGTTGTTTCAAAAAATGACAGAATTAAAGGACTGTCCACGTAGAGAAAACTAGAGATTTTCTACTGTACCACAGTCTGTATTAATTTTATGAAAGCATATAAAAGCAACTGGACTGACATTCCACATCAAGAGTTGTATACTCCAAAACTGTCCGTGAGAAAGAAGCCAATACCAATAGTAAAGATGCAATCCTACCAGCAGAAAAAAAAGTTGATTCTGACAAAACTGTGGCAGAAGGACAAAGACAGTAGCGTGTTTGAGGAAAATGATTACTCATTGTCCACCAGGCAGAAGGGGAGTAAATTTATTCCAGCAATCACGAAAAGTCAAGAAACAGGTGTGAGATTCAAGTTACTGTATCCAGCTATCTTCCAAAATATTTTTTAAGGAGGGTCAAAGTCAATTTTTGATGCAGAATATGCTAAAGAGGTAATACAAAAGTTTATCCAACAAAAAGTGAGCTGCCAAACAGAAGGGGATTCTGCTTCTTATTCTTCTGGTAAAAAAGCTCACAGAGAGACTATGCCAATGAAACCTTTTCTAATGTTCCTAAGGAAAATGCTTTAAAGACAGAAAAAAGCACATGAGATTACTAGAATAACCAGAAGTACATTGTAAATGAATCAGAGACTGGAACTGGGAGATGGTGATCAACAGGAAGAAAACTAGCAACTCAAAAATTAATAAATAAATGCAGGATTACAAAGCACCAATCACATGTGAGAAATATGGCAGAACAAAAAAACTTGGAAATAATGAGTTTTTACTTTGTTAAACTTGCAGGGGACTCCAAAGCATATGCCCTACTTCATGTTATTAATATTTGGAAGAACATTAAGGAGAGGGGGAAGAAGAAGGAAAGAGGTAACTAAGTAAAACAGTTTTGTTCTTAATAGTATCTTTATAAAACATGGCATATACTGCATGTTATAAAGTAAGGCTTTTTCAGTTATTTTTGTGCGTAATAGGGATAACTAAAGTAAACAGGTGCCCCCTTTTTTCCTTCTTTCTTTATTCTTGTTCAGTTTTAAGTAATGTACGCAATGCAATCTAAAACCAGAAGAAAGCCTGGACAAAAGAGCATGACATAAGTAAAACTGATATGCTTTTGCTTACTTTTGCATAGAGGAATGACTGGATTAAGGCCCTTGGCTTGAACTAACACTATTTTTTTAAGGAGAAGGAAGTAAACAAAAAAAAAAAACAACAAATATAATGACATTTTTTTCTTTAGCAAATAAATGTTAACAGTGCAACATGAGAAACTTGTAGCTGAGGACAACTGAATGCCTGGTTCTCAAGTTTCTATGGTGGTAACCTGATTAGGGCAATAAAAAAAAAACAGAATACTCTTCATTCAGTGACTAAAAGATAATGGTTTCTGAAAGCATTTCAGTTGTTTTTACATCTAGCAGTGGAATAAAGATGAGTCAAAAACAGATGATGACACAGTGTAAGGAAAGTCACAGGCAGTACCCATGCTTCTTTGCATGGATAACCTTCATTCTACATGAATTCATGCCTGTGAGTGTGGCTGTCAGTCTGGTATAACTGTTCCTATTATAAGGGTTAAACTTCATTATCTGATGATGTACATAGTTTTGTGTGTTTGTATTAAGTTAATAGGTTATGGGAGTGCTGTGGGTTTTTTTTAGGGTTTTCATTAAAACAAAAATGTCTTGTAAAACGTAACATGGGTTCAAATGGAAATGAAGAGAAACAGCTGCAGAGACAATCAGCCTGTAAAACATTAGTGTATGCATGTAAAACAAAAGCTGAAAACTAGACATAAAAGAACAGTTTTTATACATCAACAAGTGGAAATAATGACTTCTTATCATAATGGCAATACTTTCCATGTTATCTCTGAATGTGAATGGCCTCACAGGTATACACAAAAATGAGGAGTACTGAACTATATTAGTAGAATGCAAATAGCTATGCTGCAGGAGAAACATTTGGAAAGAAATGAGCATGTGAATTCGATAAAGACAGGATTTCAGGATGGCTGCTCAGCAGAATATATGGGACAAAGGAAAATGGAGAGTACTTGTATTAATTACTAGAGGAGCTCCAACAGTGATGGAAGTGTTAAAAAGTTGATGGCAGACTTATAATAGTAAGGAGCTACTGGCAAGGGAGGAGGATTACTCTGACATATATTCATATTCTACCTAAAACTGCTACAATGGAACTTAAGAAAATTCAGGGAGAAATAATCAGACTTAAGCAGGGCATATTACTTACTGGTGGGAACTAGAACTTGATTTTTAACTGTGAGATATATATGGGGGACAAGTGGGTATATTTTTGAAGAAATTTATGAAAATATTCGGTATGGTGATGTGAATTCAGTAGCAGGAGCTCAGAGAGAAGTTACATGCTCCTCAACTTAAAAAACTGGGCTAGGCTAAACAGAAATATTTCACAGGAATATGTGCATTTAGTTGAACATTCTGATATGCATCCAATAACTAACTATTTTAGATCACATGCCAATAATAACTAAAATAAAAATGCAGGGAAATTAAATAAAAATGAGACACTGGTGCTTCCTTACCTAAACAGAGAAGAATTCAAGGAATGGGTAGTGGAAATTATTCGGAAGTTATTAGAGAAGACATAAATTACTTCACAAAATATAGCTACGGAGTAGGATAAAATGAAAGTGGAATTTAAAACTAGAGAGAAGTAAGAGAGACAGATGTTTAAGAAGTAACAAGAATTATTTAAAGAAATTGAAAGGTTAAAGTATTGCAGGATGTATAGGGAGAACTTGGCCAGCTAAGAACTTGGTTATATTCAACTGGACGTATAAGAGAATTTAAGTACCTATATCTGCACTTTTAAAAAAAAAAAATACAGTATTATACAGTATTTAATTTGATTTAAACTGTGTATGAAGGAGTGTTGAAGGAATTTTTAAACTGAAGTTATTCTGCTCTTCAGTAACTTGAAGTGAAGCTAGTGTTGGCTGAATTTTGTTATTTGCTAGTAATTACAGGTGTGGGGGTAGCCACATTCTTTGATTTCCTGTCCTTGCATATTTAAACTGGTGCATGTGAAATAATTCCTGCTTTACAACTTCAGCTTGGCCAGCTAAGAACTTGGTTATATTCAACTGGACGTATAAGAGAATTTAAGTACCTATATCTGCACTTTTTAAAAAAAAAAAAAATACAGTATTATACAGTATTTAATTTGATTTAAACTGTGTATGAAGGAGTGTTGAAGGAATTTTTAACTGAAGTTATTCTGCTCTTCAGTAACTTGAAGTGAAGCTAGTGTTGGCTGAATTTTGTTATTTGCTAGTAATTACAGGTGTGGGGTAGCCACATTCTTTGATTTCCTGTCCTTGCATATTTAAACTGGTGAATGTGAAATAATTCCTGCTTTACAACTTCAGCTTGGCCAGCTAAGAACTTGGTTATATTCAACTGGACGAATAAGAGAATTTAAGTACCTATATCTGCACTTTTAAAAAAAAAATACAGTATTATACAGTATTTAATTTGATTTAAACTGTGTATGAAGGAGTGTTGAAGGAATTTTTAAACTGAAGTTATTCTGCTCTTCAGTAACTTGAAGTGAAGCTAGTGTTGGCTGAATTTTGTTATTTGCTAGTAATTACAGGTGTGGGGGTAGCCACATTCTTTGATTTCCTGTCCTTGCATATTTAAACTGGTGCATGTGAAATAATTCCTGCTTTACAACTTCAGCTTGGCCAGCTAAGAACTTGGTTATATTCAACTGGACGTATAAGAGAATTTAAGTACCTATATCTGCACTTTTTTAAAAAAAAAAATACAGTATTATACAGTATTTAATTTGATTTAAACTGTGTATGAAGGAGTGTTGAAGGAATTTTTAAACTGAAGTTATTCTGCTCTTCAGTAACTTGAAGTGAAGCTAGTGTTGGCTGAATTTTGTTATTTGCTAGTAATTACAGGTGGGGGTAGCCACATTCTTTGATTTCCTGTCCTTGCATATTTAAACTGGTGCATGTGAAATAATTCCTGCTTTACAACTTCAGCTTGGCCAGCTAAGAACTTGGTTATATTCAACTGGACGTATAAGAGAATTTAAGTACCTATATCTGCACTTTTTAAAAAAAAAATACAGTATTATACAGTATTTAATTTGATTTAAACTGTGTATGAAGGAGTGTTGAAGGAATTTTTAAACTGAAGTTATTCTGCTCTTCAGTAACTTGAAGTGAAGCTAGTGTTGGCTGAATTTTGTTATTTGCTAGTAATTACAGGTGTGGGGGTAGCCACATTCTTTGATTTCCTGTCCTTGCATATTTAAACTGGTGCATGTGAAATAATTCCTGCTTTACAACTTCAGCTTGGCCAGCTAAGAACTTGGTTATATTCAACTGGACGTATAAGAGAATTTAAGTACCTATATCTGCACTTTTTAAAAAAAAATACAGTATTATACAGTATTTAATTTGATTTAAACTGTGTATGAAGGAGTGTTGAAGGAATTTTTAAACTGAAGTTATTCTGCTCTTCAGTAACTTGAAGTGAAGCTAGTGTTGGCTGAATTTTGTTATTTGCTAGTAATTACAGGTGTGGGGTAGCCACATTCTTTGATTTCCTGTCCTTGCATATTTAAACTGGTGCATGTGAAATAATTCCTGCTTTACAACTTCAGCTTGGCCAGCTAAGAACTTGGTTATATTCAACTGGATGTCTAAGAGAATTTAAGTACCTATATCTGCACTTTTTAAAAAAAAAAATACAGTATTATACAGTATTTAATTTGATTTAAACTGTGTATGAAGGAGTGTTGAAGGAATTTTTAAACTGAAGTTATTCTGCTCTTCAGTAACTTGAAGTGAAGCTAGTGTTGGCTGAATTTTGTTATTTGCTAGTAATTACAGGTGTGGGGGTAGCCACATTCTTTGATTTCCTGTCCTTGCATATTTAAACTGGTGCATGTGAAATAATTCCTGCTTTACAACTTCAGCTTGGCCAGCTAAGAACTTGGTTATATTCAACTGGACGTATAAGAGAATTTAAGTACCTATATCTGCACTTTTAAAAAAAAAAATACAGTATTATACAGTATTTAATTTGATTTAAACTGTGTATGAAGGAGTGTTGAAGGAATTTTTAAACTGAAGTTATTCTGCTCTTCAGTAACTTGAAGTGAAGCTAGTGTTGGCTGAATTTTGTTATTTGCTAGTAATTACAGGTGTGGGGGTAGCCACATTCTTTGATTTCCTCTCCTTGCATATTTAAACTGGTGCATGTGAAATAATTCCTGCTTTACAACTTCAGCTTGGCCAGCTAAGAACTTGGTTATATTCAACTGGACGTATAAGAGAATTTAAGTACCTATATCTGCACTTTTTAAAAAAAAAAAATACAGTATTATACAGTATTTAATTTGATTTAAACTGTGTATGAAGGAGTGTTGAAGGAATTTTTAAACTGAAGTTATTCTGCTCTTCAGTAACTTGAAGTGAAGCTAGTGTTGGCTGAATTTTGTTATTTGCTAGTAATTACAGGTGTGGGAGTAGCCACATTCTTTGATTTCCTGTCCTTGCATATTTAAACTGGTGCATGTGAAATAATTCCTGCTTTACAACTTCAGCTTGGCCAGCTAAGAACTTGGTTATATTCAACTGGACGTATAAGAGAATTTAAGTACCTATATCTGCACTTTTTAAAAAAAAAATACAGTATTTAATTTGATTTAAACTGTGTATGAAGGAGTGTTGAAGGAATTTTTAAACTGAAGTTATTCTGCTCTTCAGTAACTTGAAGTGAAGCTAGTGTTGGCTGAATTTTGTTATTTGCTAGTAATTACAGGTGTGGGGGTAGCCACATTCTTTGATTTCCTGTCCTTGCATATTTAAACTGGTGCATGTGAAATAATTCCTGCTTTACAACTTCAGCTTGGCCAGCTAAGAACTTGGTTATATTCAACTGGACGTATAAGAGAATTTAAGTACCTATATCTGCACTTTTAAAAAAAAAAAATACAGTATTATACAGTATTTAATTTGATTTAAACTGTGTATGAAGGAGTGTTGAAGGAATTTTTAAACTGAAGTTATTCTGCTCTTCAGTAACTTGAAGTGAAGCTAGTGTTGGCTGAATTTTGTTATTTGCTAGTAATTACAGGTGTGGGAGTAGCCACATTCTTTGATTTCCTGTCCTTGCATATTTAAACTGGTGCATGTGAAATAATTCCTGCTTTACAACTTCAGCTTGGCCAGCTAAGAACTTGGTTATATTCAACTGGACGTATAAGAGAATTTAAGTACCTATATCTGCACTTTTTTAAAAAAAAATACAGTATTATACAGTATTTAATTTGATTTAAACTGTGTATGGAGGAGTGTTGAAGGAATTTTTAAACTGAAGTTATTCTGCAGTGAAGCTAGTGTTGGCTGAATTTTGTTATTTGCTAGTAATTACAGGTGTGGGGGTAGCCACATTCTTTGATTTCCTGTCCTTGCATATTTAAACTGGTGCATGTGAAATAATTCCTGCTTTACAACTTCAGCTTGGCCAGCTAAGAACTTGGTTATATTCAACTGGACGTATAAGAGAATTTAAGTACCTATATCTGCACTTTTTAAAAAAAAAAAATACAGTATTATACAGTATTTAATTTGATTTAAACTGTGTGTGAATGAGTGTTGAAGGAATTTTTAAACTGAAGTTATTCTGCTCTTCAGTTATTCCCACCCACCCGCCCTGTTTTTGTTTTGGTGTTAATCTTGTGGCATTGAAACTGCCCGCCCCTCAGCCTGCCTCTGGGCCCATCTCATTTGCTCACTCAACTGAGTGCAGTGAGATCATATTCTGATTTCAGGCACTCCTACTGTGTACAAAGAGAGCATCTGGGAAATAGAAAAAAAAAAATTAAGCTTATTTCCTGCCTTTCTTGTTAAGTGGTACAGACTATTTGTAGGCTTCTGAGCCCCCAAGCCCTTCTGTGTTTGAGGGAAGCCTTCTAGCTTGTTTTTCTTATAACTAGCCAGTTTTCTAGTTTCAGCACTCAAATCTGTTTCTTTGATTTCAGCACTTGTTCAGAAAAAAAAAAAAAAAAAAAAAAAAATTTCATCTGCTTTTACTGTACTTGTGTTTTTACCTACTTCTTTTTACTTTTGCATCATCTTAAAATACTCAATTGTATTTATTACTGCTTGGTGTAACTCATTCTAAGCCTTTTGGTTTAAACACTTGGGCTTCGGACCAGTTAGTTGTTTTGCACTGAGAGGGTTTGTGGTCTGCACTGTTGTGGCAGAACAGGTAGCTTACATCCTTCTAGGTTGAGAACTGCTGATTGAGGGCTCAGTGTCTGTTATTCTAAAAGTGTATTAATTCTGGTTTAAGCACTTGGGCTTTCAAGCCAGTTATTTTACATTAAGAGGGTTCGTGGTCTGCACTCTTGTGGGAGGAGAGGCTGGACTCTGCCCTTCTGAGCTGGGAATTTCTGGTTAAAGGCTTATAGTGCATGCATATCTGAACTGTTTCTTACTGAAGTTGGTGCGCCTTGTTTGCTGTGGCATAGATTGGATTCGGGCCTGCTGGATCTAGCTTTGTTTGTGTAACTTGAGCACTAATCCAGACATTCTCTAAAGTATTCAATGGTATTTATTACTGCTTGGTTGTAACTTGATTAAAGTGTAGCTATCATTCAAGTCTTTTGGATTAAGCACTTGGGCTTCAGACCAGTTGTTTTACATTAGGAAGGTTTGTGGCAAGCACTGTGGTGGCAGGACAGGTAGCTTTCATCCTTCTAAGTTGGGAACTGCTGATTGAGAGCCCAGTGTCCAAGTGTATTAGTTCTGGTTTAGGCACTTGGGCTTCAGGCCAGTTATTTTACATTAAGAAGGTTTGTGGTCTGCACTCTTGTGGGAGAAGAGGCTGGACTCTGCCCTTCTGAGCTGGGAATTTCTGGTTAAAGGTTTATAGTGCCTGAATATTTGAACTGTATCTTACTGAAATTGGTTCACCTTGTTTGCTCTAGCATAGACTAGATCCAGGCCTGCTGAATCTAGCTTTGTTTATATGCTTGTTGTTTGTTTGCTTGTTATTTCCCTGGAAGCTAATTCCACCTAATACGCAACTTCTCAGCGCTTCTGTGGATCACTAGTGATATCTGCATTGCTTACTGTACTTATTTTCTTGTTTCACTTGAAAGAAAGTTACTGTTTGTGGTTTTTGCATTTAGTTACTTGTAACACATTGCACTCAAGTTACCTGGCACTTGCTCACTAAAGCAATTATATAACTCAGCACTAAAAATTAAAAGCAATACACCCTCACTCCCCACTGGCCCTTGTTTTCAATTAAGGATTTCCCAATATTATTCTAGCATGTCCAAAGGTCAGTTGTCAATCTCCTCTCCGGTCCAGCTGGTGAATCTGGGAACCTTGAGGCAATGTTATAACTGCCTCTTGTACACAGACAACCCTCTCCTCCTCCCACATAACACAAATACTTGCGAGAGATGCAGCTATTTAGCCAAACTGGAGGCTGAGCTCTCTCAACTCAGGACTGGCAAGACCAGACAGGAGGAGAAGGCAACTACACACACCACAAAACCAGCCTCACATAATGCTACCACTCCACTGAATCAAACACATAAACACACAAAGACATACTCGGAGGCTCTGAGTAAAAATTTACCTAAACAGCAGAGGCCTCCAAAGCAGACACCCAAACAACTGCTACCTCAAGACACCCCACAAGCAACACATAAACCACAAAAGCAGTGTGCAAAGCAGTCACAGCCCTTAAGGCCAAATACAACATCAAACATACTTGTCATAGGTGACTCCATAGTCAGACACACTGACGTCCCACTCACCAGGCTGAACAAGGAGAGGGTCACAGTAAGCTGCCTATCAGGCGCTAGAATCCGCCACATAACACAAGCACTCGGGTCACTCCACGGCAAGTACAAATATGACACAGTCATTGTCCATGCTGGTGTGAACGACCTGAGACGTACCTCCCTGGACTACATGAAAAGAGACATAGAGGAGCTCTCTGATTATGTAGCCCAGGCAGGTATGACCCTAACCCTGAGCAGTATCCTTCCTTCACCAAGAATGATGCCACAATATAGAGACAAGATGATCAGCTTTAACAATTGGCTTAATGTCTGGTGTCATTCAAAGGGGATCCAGTGTCTGTCTGCCTGGGATGACATGCTTGACCAGCCACGCTGCTTCGCAAGGGACGGCTTGCACCTGTCACCCCTGGGATTCCGGATATTGGCTAAGGCTCTTGCCACCCCCATAGTGCCTTTTTAGGCAAGGCTCAAATTCTAAACCTACCACCCTAGAAAACAAAAATGGGAAGAAACTGAGGGTAATGCTGCTCAATGCCAGAAGTCTAAATCTCAAAATGCACTTTTCGAGGCCCTTCTCAGTATGGAGAACATCAATGTCTGTGCTGTAACTGAAACCTGGTTCAAGGCTCCTGAGAGCACCCGGCACTATTAGGTTTTACCTCATATCATGCGTTCCGGCCCCAAAACCCGGACCACACCACAAAAGGAGGGTGTATCCATATTCATAAAGGATACCCACACCTCCAGGTTGGTGGCAACGCACAAGCTCGGAAACCATCCAGGTGCAACTAACCATAGGCAAAACTGCTCTACAAATTGTAGCATGCTACAGGCCACCCTCTCAAACTCAGGAACCCCACACAGCCTTCCTGAAGACACTGGAGGGTATAAATGTATCTCCAAACACCATCATATTGGGTGACTTCAACTACCCGAATATAGACTGGGAACATTACTCAAGCCCTAACTTTCTAGCCCAACGGTTCCTGGAGTTCATAAATTCAAATGCCATGGAACAGCTAGTCACTGTTCCCACGAGAGGAGAAAATATACTAGATCTCATTGTCACAAACATGGGGACAAAATGCTCCACACCGGAAGTATATCCCTCATTGGTGAGATCTGATCATAAACTAATCTCACTGGAAATCCACATCCCGCCCCCACCCCAAACAAAAAAGACCATAGTGAAGAACTTCTCTAAAGCAAACTTCACACTACTCAAGACTGGTGTGGTATCTTTCAAGGCCCCTGAGCCAGAGGAAACCACAACCCAAGCTGCGGAAGGCCCTTACAAATGCCTTCTATGAACACCTCCAGGACTGCATGGATCAGGCAATCCCAAATAAAACCAAGACTCTTTCCACAAAGGGCAAACGTCCAGTCTGGTGGACACCAGCCATTAACAAACTTTACAATAAGAGGAGAAAGCTATTACATGATAGAACAAAATCCATAAAAGGGAAGTCACCCTGATCATTATTAGTAAAAAATTACGAGCACTCATAAAATCAACTAAGGCCAATTTTGAGAGAAAAATTGCCATGGATTCAAAGGACAATCATAAGGCCTTTTTCAGCTATGTTAGGAACCTGGGTGGAAACTCCCAGATATGCTCAGAATTAGTCCAAAATGATACAAAAATCACTGAACCCACAGACATTGCCAACATACTGGCAGACATGTTCAGTGCAAACTTCACCCTCTCCCCTAAAGGAGAGATAACTATCCCAGCCGAGTGTAGCCTCCCGGACATCTCAAATGCGCAGGTGAAAGCTGCTCTCTCTAAAGCTAAAAACACAGCATCAATGGGACCGGATGGTGTCCCCGGCTGTGTGCTACACGAGCTAAATGAGGAATTAACCCCGCACATAAGGCAGCTGTTTAATCTCAGCCTTACCACAGGATACGTGCCCAAGGAGTGGCGTACGGCAACTGTGGTCCCACTCCACAAAGGCGGCGCCTCTACGGACCCTGGTAATTACCACCCCATAAGCTTAACAAGTCTAGTCTGCAAAGCTATGGAGAGGATCATAATGGAGCTCATAAACAAAGATATAGGGGACTTGCAGACATTGGACCCGACCCAGTTAGGCTTTGTCAAGGGAAGATCATGCCTTTTGAACTTTTAGTTATGTACTTACCATAACTTTGGATGTATGGGATCCATCTCGCCTACATTCATGACAGATGGGTTCGGAGCCGATCCATCGGCTCCGACTCGGCAACTTATATACTAGCACGAAGTCTCTCATTGGCTGGGCTATACCCTATCCCAGGATGCACTACACCTGCTTCCCCAGATCTTGTTTGTTCGCTTTCATACACCCATGTAAACACAGAGACACTATAAGTCACTATAACCAACTAAAGTTCTTCAAGAAAGAACGCCAAGAAAAAGTGACTACAGCTCCTCTAAATCCAAAAGGCAGGGGAAGGAGGGTGGGTACTTATGAATGTGCGAGATGGATCCCATACATCCAAAGTTATGGTAAGTACATAACTAAAAGATGTAATGGGATCCTATCTCGCCTACATTCATGACAGATGGGACAGCGTCCTAGCACCTACATCCCGGTGGCTCATTGGAACACACTCCTGAGAACCGTGGAACCAAAGGAAGCTCTGCCTCAAGAAACCACATCCAATTTGTAATGAGAAATAAAAGTGTGCGGAGAAGTCCAGGTTGCCGCAGCACAAATATCATCAAAGGATAACTTGGAGTGAAAAGCTACGAAGTAGCCATTGCCCTGGTAGAATGAGCCTTGACTGGAAAGGGGAGATCTATTTTGGCCTGTGAATAAACAAAAGTGATACAATCTTTAATCCATTTTGATATGGAGGCTTTTGATACTGGTTGACCCAATTTGTTCGCTGCAAAAGAGACAAACAATTGATTTGATTTTCGCGTTTGAGCGGTTCTATCCAAATAAAACGTAACTGTCTATGCGTCCAATTGATGCAAAGTATATTCTGCGTTATTAGAAAATTCTGGGAAAAACACAGGGAGTTCTATGGTTTGTTGCAAACAGAAAGAAGAGGCCACCTTTGGAATAAATGCAGGGTTCAATTTCAATGAAACTCTATGTTTGTGAAAAATCAAATAGGGAGGATCAGAACAGAGAGCTTGAAGTTCTGAAACTCGTCTAGCAGATGTTATGGCTACTAAAAAGGCCGTTTTCCAAGACAGAAATTTTAAATCACAAGTAGCAGCTGGTTCGAAAGGACGGGCAGTTAGGGCAGCAAGAACCATATTCAAATCCCAAGGAGGAACAGGATGAGATAAAGGAGGCCTAAGGAGCCAAGCCCCTTTAAGGAACGCCTTACAAAGTTTGTGAGACATCAATGAAGGTTCAAATGAAGCATGAAAATTAGAGATTGCCGCTAGTTGAACCTTAATGGTAGAAACTGAAGATCCCGACTGAAAAGGAAGGCCAGAAAATTCAGCACCTCCGATACTGGAGCAGTGAGAGGATCAATACCTGTTTCTTGAGCCCAGAAGGAAAACCTTTTCCATTTACTGGAATAAAGTTTGATGGTGGAAGGTTTATGGGAAGAAGACAGAATGTGGACCACATCCGGCGAGAGCATTATCTCGGACTAAGGATGGAAGTGGAGTAACCATGCTGCCAACTTCAGGGACCTGAGAGACGGATGAAGCCGTCCTGACTGATGAGTCAACAGGTCTGGCACCGGATCCAGAAACCATGGACCTTCTATCGCATGCCTCTGTAGGAAAGGGAACCAAACTTGACGAGACCAGTGCGGGGCAATCAGAATCATCTCGCTCTCCATGTAAATGGCCTTCTGTATCACCCTCGGTAGGAGGGGAAACGGAGGGAAGGCGTAGAGAAGACCGGAGGGCCAACTGTGGGTCAGAGCGTCCCTGGGAATCTGTCCCTGGGAAGGGAACAGTGTGAAGAACTCTGTGCATTTCGCATTGTGGGGGCTGGCAAACAGATCGCAGCAAGGAAGACCCCATCTGTCGAAGATTTTCGCAGCTATACTCTGATTGAGGGACCACTCGTGGGGCAAGAGAATGGTCCTGCTTAATCTGTCCATAATCACATTGGACTTCCCGGTATGTGCGTTGCCATTAGAAAGCGGTTGGTAGCTACCGCCCAGTGCCAAAGTCTCATGGCTTCTCTGCATAGTGGGTAAGACCTGGTACCTCCTTGCTTGTTTATGTACCATACTACCGACATGTTGTCAGATAGGATCGCAATTGGGCCCTGTGGGAGAGCGTGATGGAGAGCTTGGAGTACCAATAGTACCGCTCTCATCTCCAGGACATTGATATGCAAATGTGTTTCCTGGATCTGCCATGTGCCTTGGACCGACCTGTCCAGGTAATGACCCCCCCACCCTACCTGGGAGGCGTCCGTGGTCACAGTGGCAACGGGACGTTGAGGAATAAATGATCGCCCTTGGTCGAGATTTGACTGTAGAAGCCACCAACGCAGATCTCGACGGCAACTTTCCGTTATTATGATTAAGTGGTTCAAGGGCAGTTCCTGATAAGACCATTGAACCGACAGTAGCCATTGTAGAATTCGCATGTGAAGTCTGGCCAAGGAACTAGAAGTATAGTCGACGCCATCGAGCCCAACAGTTGTAGAATTCGATGGGCCGGGGCTCTTTGTAAGTGAAGGCAGGATTTGATTTGATCTTGTAAGATCTGAATTCTTGCTACCGGCAAAAAGGCGCGCATTCTTCTTGTGTCTAAGTCTGCGCCTATGAAAGTAATACGCTGAGAAGGCTGTAGTACAGATTTTTGCAAATTGAATGTGATCCCAAAAAACGGCCCAAGGTGAATGTGGCTCTGAGCGCTTGAAGAAGTAGATGCTCGGAGGTGGCTGTAAGGAGCCAGTCGTCTAGATAAGGAAACACCTGGAATCCCAGACTTCTCAGGTGAGCAGTTACCACTGCCAGACACTTGGTGAACACCCTGGGGGCTGTGGTGAGACCAAAGGGCAGTGCTCGAATTGAAATGACTGGCTCGAGGCGAGCGTAAATGTCTCCTGGACTCTTGAGCTATGGGAATATGATAGTAAGCGTCCTGGAGATCTACTGAGCACATCCATGCATCTTTTTCCAGCAAAGGAAGAATAGATTGAAGAGTGACCCATTCGGAATTTGGACTTCTTGACGAAACGATTCAATGCACTGAGGTCCAAAATGGGCCTGAAGTCCCCTGTCTTTTTTGGCACCAAAAATAATTTTGAGTAAGTTCCTGATCCGATCTGGTCGGTGGGGACAGGCTGGATGGCTCTTTTTTCTAGCAGCTTTGAAATTTCTAATGCTGCCTGATCCCGCTGACTGGGTGGCACGTCCGGGATTTCCCTTAAGGAAAGGGGAGGTTTGCTGAAAGGGATGACATATCCTCCGGTAATAATGCGAAGCACCCACTGATCGCTTGTAATGGATTCCCAAGCTTGTGGATGCGCCGCAAAGCGACCCCCGACTGGCTCCGGAGTTGCACAGTCGGGCAACCACTCAGGAACGCTGGTTGTATGAAGAACCACGAAAGGAATCGCGGTCTCCAGAGTTACGGGGGCCTCTGCCACCTCTGGGGCGGCGTCTTCCAAAATCCCCCCCCCCCTTGCCTCTGGAGGGGGAATCACTGGGTGGAGTAGAGAAAGACTTTTGGGATTTTTTGAACCACATTTTCCCTCCTCTCCCAGCCTTGGGATAAGGCCTGGAAGGAGCGGAATAACGGGCCCAACGGCCGTCAAAGGCTTGCCCTCCTGCTCGCACCGAGTTAGCGTGTCCTTCACCTTGGGTCCAAACAAAGATGACCCATCAAAGGGGGCGACGAAGGAAGACTTGAAGGCCTCCGTAAACGAACACAAGCGTAACCAGGCTTGTCTCCTAAGGGCAACGCCTGTTCCGCTGCTCTACCGCCCCTCGGCCGCATACGAGATGAGCCTCATGGACGAGTTAACAATAGAAGAAAGAGTAAACATCTGTGCGCCAACAGTCGAGGCCAGCGCTTCAGGTAGATTACCAACAAGGAGTCATTTAGCTCTTTGAGAAGATCCCTTTGGAGCCTCGTAAAATGACATAAATAATTCAGCGACCGTAAGGTAAAGGCCGCTGAGGACAGGGTGCGCTTCCGTACCTATCCATACTCCTAGAATCCTTATTAGGAGGATGAATAGACGTCGAAGCCTCTGCCACGTCCTGCTGTGTGGCAGAAGCCACCACCAAAGCATCTACCGGTACTCCTTAGTGAGAAATTCTTTCTGGGGAAGCTGACAAGAATTTGTTAGGCCTCGCAGGCACCGGTTCCACGGAATCAGGGTGTTCCCACACCCTTCGAGAAACCACATCAAGGAGTTCATCAAAGGGCAGAGACACCCAGGAGGCGGAGGGCTGGGCTCCAAAGGCCTTGAGGAAGACTGACTCCTCAGTTGAAGGGTTTTTGGCTTGCCAGTCACCTCTCTGTCTCAGAATCTCCAAGATATCTGAGAAGGAGATATCATCCGAAGATGATTTGGGGGACCCTTCAGCGTCATCGAGGTCAGTATCCGATGTAATAGACTCATCTTGGGAGTCTACGTGCTTCCTCTTGCACAATTTCTTCCGTGGAGGTTCGTCCGAAGCGGTTTTGGACGGAACACCCGGAAGAAGAGAACCCCCGATTGGGGTATCCTCAGGCCCTGGGGCCCCGCTGCCGGGGAGCTGCAACGCAACAGAGGCACCAGTCTCCAAATCTAGGGACGGTGAGGTAGAGTCTAGTTGAACCGGCAAGGGCATGGCCAGCGCGCTCCTCATGGCCTCAAAGGCCGGACCTCCAGAATCCAAGGAAGTCACTGGTCTAGAGGCCACGATGGCACTGGGAATTCCAGCAGCCGATGCTCCGAGGGGAAGACTAGGCACCGAAGCACCTAATCCCAAAGTATTCCCCTCGGGCCCGGCTGTAGAGGTCGCAGTGCCAAACCCTGAACCGGAGGACAGGGTAGGAAGCATGGTCGGAGCCGAAAGGCCTGATAGGGGTCTCTGCTCCGACCGTATGGCTCCACATTGCTCCACCACCACCGGCTCCAACAACTCAGAAGAGGTTGGAGGAGGAATCAAGAGTGTAGGAGGGGGGATCGGCTCCGAAGCAAACTGTGCTGGAGCCGAGACCATTTTAGCAAATACTGGAGATTGGAAGAGCCTCTGTAAAACCCTATCCAGGTCCAAATCCGATAGTCTCGAGGATTTAGAGGAGGTAGACACTCGAGAAGACTTTCCTCTCGGCTCTGAGGGAGAAGGGGACCGGCTCCAATACTGTCGGCGCCGACTCCACCAACTCATGGATCACTATCGGCGCCGAAGAAGCCTTTTTCTTCGGAGCCGAGGGGGAAGAGTCTGAGCTGCACACTTCCACCGGCTCCGAAGCCATTGGAGCCGATGGAGGTGATTCACCTCTCGATACTCCAACTTGCGGCTCTGAAGACAATGGAACCGAAGTAGGAGGTATCGAGGCAGACTCTTCGACACTCGGCCCCGAAGTCAGTGGAGCCGAGGAAGAAGAGGTCAACTTTTTCTTTTTAGAAGTCGGCTCCGACGGACTTGTCGGAGCCGACGATCTTTTCTTTTTGGAAGCAACAGGAGGATTCAAAGCTTCCTCAAAGGAGGGTTTAATAAGCCCTTTTAAAATGAGCTTGTTCTTACGCTCTTGAAGAACTCTAGCAGAAAAGGCATGACATACGCTACAAGTTTCTTGTAAATGTTTCGGCCCCAAACAATAAACACAAATAGAATGGCTGTCTGTTATGGACATTTTATAACTGCACCGAGTGCATTTTTTAAACCCTGACTTCTGTTCTTTAGACATAGTACAGGTACCTAAAGAAATAGAGTTCACCACAAAATAAGCACTATAAGAAAAATAGCGCCAACTGAAAGCGCGAGACACAGTAGAATTTACCTCACAAACAACTGACAAAAATACCAAGGCCAAAGCCCTCTAATTTAAACGGGCTTGGCCCGTAGGTACAAAAACACAAAGGAATTAAGTTAATAGTAGAAAAAAACCTTTTAACTAAAACTACACTAGGATAGGGCAAGGGCCCTCTAACTAAAACGGGCCTTGCCCGACAACAAAAAGAACAAGTACCAGACAACACTTAGCACTCAAACTTTCAAAAATAGGATAAAGAAGCTGTTAAAACAGCTGTTTGGTTAATATCTGACAAGAAACCCCAAGGTCAAAGACCAATAAAGGTAAAGATAAATCACTTAGCTCCAGCCAAGTCGAGACCACGTCCAGCTAGTAAAGTGGCAAACGAGATCTGGGGAAGCAGGTGTAGTGCATCCTGGGATAGGGTATAGCCCAGCCAATGAGAGACTTCGTGCTAGTATATAAGTTGCCGAGTCGGAGAACCCATCTGTCATGAATGTAGGCGAGATAGGATCCCATTACATCTTGGTCGACTTCTTCGAAACAGTCACCAAGGCCATTGATGAGGGAAAGGAGTCCATACAGCCTACCTTGACCTTGCAAAGGCTTTCGACACAATACCCCACTCGGGTATTGTAGAAAAACTTACCAGCTTAAATGTAAACCCATATGTCACAAGATGGGTTGCAAACTGGCTTAAGGACAGAACCCACAGGGTTAGAGTTGCTGGCGCTGTGTCAGACTCCAAGCCGGTCACAAGTGGTGTCCCACAGGGCTCGGTCCTTGGCCCCCTATTGTTTGGCATCTACTTCTCAGAAGTACAGGCCAGCATGGGAGGACTTTGGCTGACAAAGTTTGCAGACGACTGCAAACTGGGCCATAGTGGAAAGTGCATCGGACACGGATATCCTTCAGAAGGGACTCACGGAAACAGATAGCTGGTGCCAGAGCCATGGCCTGAAGTTAAACGCCAAAAATGTATAGTCATACCCTTCGGGAAAAACAAGGTAACCCCAAGCTACCATATAGGTGGCAATCCACTAAGCACAGAAGAGGTTATCAGGGACCTGGGGACCCAGGTTGACAGTGGCCTTTCTTTTGACACTCACATTGCTAAAGTGGTTAGAAAGACCTTCTACATTGCCCACCTGATCATGAAGGGATTCACATCCAGATCTAGTGAGGTCATTGTTCCCTGTACTCTTCACTTATCAGACCAATGATCGAGTACAATGCCCCATTCGGGATGTATCTCACCCGACATCTGCAGCAATTGGAGAGACCCCAAAAGTTCCTCACCAAAAGGATAAAGGGACTCCAAAATCTGTCATATGCTGCCAGATTGAAGAAACTCCAGCTCTACTCAGTCGCATACCGTCTGCTCAGAGGTGACATGTGCCTGACATACAAGGCCATGTCCAACCCGGAATTAATGGACATGCTCCACCTCAAAAAATCCAAATCCACCAAAACCACTAGAGCAAGCGACTTAAACCTTAGCACGGATATAAATAGGGCGTGCTGGAGGGATAGATTTATCACTCAGAGACTCCCTATGCTGTGGAATAAAATCCCGGTCCATGTGAGGCAGAGCACCTCGCTGACTCTGTTCAAGAGAAATCTAGACCTGTGGATGGGAGATCGAGGTTTACCCTGAATCATCTCTGTGTCACTGCTGGACAGAGGCACAACAAACTAATGGGCACAGTATTTTTTCATATAAGGGGTGGCGTAAGCCACAAAAATTTGGGCTAGGCTTATAAATGCCTTAGGACAGATAGCCTAGTATAAACCTATGAACCTATGAACCTATAAAACAAGAGCCACAACTGCAGAGTGCTAAAGAGAAAATAGGGAACTACCTCGATAATATGAATGAGTTTAGAAAGAGTGCTGTGAAGCAATTGTTTTTGATAACTCCAGGTACAAAAGCTTTTAGTGCAACAGCTCAGGCAAGAGAAAGTAGAAAAAGCTGTTGCCAAGCTTAGGGAACCTATAATAAGGAAAGTAATCAAGATCTTGCACAGGTATTAGAAATATTTTGAAAATTTTAAGAAGCTCTGTAAAAAAGCAGATAAATGTAGAAATCAGTAAAAAGTACAAATGGAAATGTTTATGGAAGAATTAAATATGCCAAGGTTAGAGGAAGACAAGGCTCAATTACTAACGGTTAGGATAAAAGCAGATGAGATAAAAATGGTGATGTACAACCGATCTGTAGGAAAGTCTCCAGGAATGGATGGTATTCCTGTGAAAGTTTGGAACCTATGAGGGAAGAAAGTGATAAAGATCTGCAAGGTTTTATTTAACGGTATTTTATTATGAGACGCAGCACCAACATTCTGAAAGAAAGCTGTTGTGGCTGTAATACCTAAAGATGGAAAAGACCCATCAGATCCAGCTTCATATAGGCCCCCTTTTCATTCTAAACCATGGTTATAAAAAGTGTTTATTGTCTATAATGGCTGAAAGAATGGCAAAGGTGATGCCAAAATTGACAGATATGGATCACTGTGGTACTGTGGAGAGAAGGCAAACATTTGGCAACATTAACCGAACAATGATGGTCCAAGAGGAAGCAGAATATAAAGAAATATCCCTGCTGTTGTTGGGTCTTGGTGCACAGAAAGCATTAGACAAAATAAGCTGGGATTTTTTTTTCTGAGTAGGGTAATAGAAGCATTTGCAATTCCTGACAAAATAATAATGATAATTAAGAGGATGTATGTAGGATTGGAGGTAAAAATTAAAGCTGGGGGTTCCTCTCTGATAAATTTTGTTTGAGCAGAGAAACAAGGGAGGGGTGTCCTCTTTCATCTTTCTTATCTGCGTTATATTTAGAACCACTGGCAATGAAAATAAAGAGGCAAATTGAAAGGTATAATCGGTATGATAATCAAGAAAAGTTGGCTTTATTTGCAGATATTTTGTACCTGATAAAACCAGAAAAGGACATCTCAAAGTTGTGAAACATTCTGAGATGGTTTCAAGTCTTTTCAGGATAAAAAAAAAATAATGAAGATAAAACAAAGACAGTGGCTGTAACTATGTATCCACACACAGACTGGTTCAACAATACCCATATTTATGGGGACATGATAAAATTAAATACTTAGAATTATGGATTAAAAACGATTCTGTTATGGTAATGAAGGATATGTGGGTAAAGACTGAGCAAAAGATAATACAAAACTGAGAAATTGAAAGTTCTGTTTTAAGAATATGGATAGCAAGATAGAAACAGTAAAAATGTTTTTAGTTCCTTTAGTTTTATAAACAGATCAGGCATATTTTTAACGACCAGGGGAGACAACAAGGATAGCAATAAATAAAGAGTTGAAGGATTTTATCTGGTAGGGGAAGAGGGAAAGAGTCAAGTGGGGTAAAATGATCCTTCCAAAAGAGCAATATGGTTTGGGATTTCCTGATTTGAATGAGTATTTCAGAGTTACACATTTAAGACTCCTACACATAGCACAAACCTATAATTCAAATTGGAAAGGAATAATGATGAAACGGGGAAGCTTAAGAATTAAGTAAAGAATGGGATCTTGGATGCAGATCCTTAAGTACAGTTGTGTAAAATCTTACCATAATCATAGCTGTCCTTCTCTTAACTGCTGCAGTATTCCTTACTGTAGGGATATCTTGCCTAGGGCAGCCCAACATCTAGCCACTGCATCAATCACAAGTATGCTCCCTGCTGATGGAGTAGGGCATAAAGGTGACATATGAACGTACTATCTTCAGAACTTAAAAGCCCCAGTAGGAACAACAGTCCAAGAAAAGGAACGCGTGCATCTAGAATGAGAAACAGGAGACAATACTGCAACAGTGAACAGAAGGACATCTACTGCTATGCTAAGGTTATACAGAACTATATTGTGTCCTTCTATATCACTGTTGCAGTATGCCTTACAGCAGGCAGGGTACAAAAGCTCAGGAAGAAAGTTGGGAAGAGGAAGTTCCAGCAGAGTCTTCAAGAAAGCCATGCATGACAGTGCTGGAAAAAAAATGTCTCTAGCTCTGGAAACCACATCCAACTTATAGTGTTTGGTAAAAGTATGCAAAGACATTCAAGTAGCTGCCTCAAGGATGGAGCTGGCATCCAATCCTTTGGGGGGGGGGAGCACCAGAAGAAGCCACAGCCCTGGAAGAATGAGCCTTAACAGTACAAAGGCTTTTCCCATAAAAACAGTAACAAAAGGAAATTGACTTGGACATCCATGAAGAAATAGTTTGCTTAGAAACAGCCAAGCCCAAAGACCTTGGAAGAAAGTAAACAAAAAGCTGCTCAAAATTATGAATGGTTTTGGTTTTACCAAATAATATCAGAGTTGTCTATGCAAATCCAAAATGTGAAAAACTTCTCACTAGCAGACTATGGAGAAAGGAAAAAAAGGGCAAATGAATAGACTGATTAAGAGACAACTCATTAACCACTTTGGGCATAAAAGAAGGATTAGTATGAAAAGACACCCTGTCCTTATGAAAAACTAAAAAAAAGGAGGAACAGCCATAAGGGCCTGTAGCTCAGACATACATCCGGCTGAGGTAAGAGTCAAAAGATGAACAGTCTTCCAAGAACAATGTTGTAACGAAGCTGAGGGCTCAAAAGGAGCTTGAGTCAAATTTTCCAAGACAAAATTAAGGTCTTAGGAAGAAGGAATGTGCTTCCTTGGGGGGGTGACTAATATGAAGTGCACCTTTAAGGAATTGCTTGACCTCAAATCTAGAAGCCAAAGAAGGAATCAAAGGCAGACAAGCAGAAATGTCTGAC
Organism: Protopterus annectens; assembly: GCF_019279795.1. Taxonomy (NCBI): domain Eukaryota; kingdom Metazoa; phylum Chordata; order Ceratodontiformes; family Protopteridae; genus Protopterus; species Protopterus annectens. Next base: position 1,014,849,982 of record NC_056734.1, on the reverse strand, counting down.
AGGTGGGCTTTTAACAGAAGTGTATGCCAACCTAGCATTAAGCAATTCACACAAATGAGAGAGAAGCAAAGTAACTTCCATAGAAGGCAGATCCAGGTTATGAGCAAGACACCAAACAGAAAATATCTTCCATTTCGACAAATAAGATTTCCTGGTAGTGGGTTTCCTGGCCTCCTGCAGAACCTGAAGCACATACTGAGAAAAAAGGTGTCTAAAAGGGATCAAAAACCTATCACCCACAGTGTCAGCTAAAGAGGGGACAAGTGAGGATGGATGATAGACCCCCTTGTCCTGTGTGAGTAGGCCCACCCTGTGAGGCAACTTGTGATAACTGCCCTTGGCTAAATACAGAAGAGGGAACCAATGCTGTCTGGGCCAAAAGGAAGTCATCAACAAAATTTTGGGAGCATCCTGTTCTATCTTGAACAGAACATGGTATGAGAGGAGGAGAAGGGAAGGCATAAAGAAACATCCCCTTCCAGGAAAAGGAGATGGCATCCACCTTCCAAACCAGAGGACATGGGACTCTGGTGCAAAAGGAAGGAAGATGCCTGGGAATCAAAAAGATCTACTGACAAGTAACCCACTGGTGGACAATGTCCAGAAACACATCTCTGTGAAGCATCCACTCGTGTGTCTGTATTATGGGCCTGCTCAGAGAGTCTGCCACAATATTCTGATCTGAAGAAAAAAATCACCTTATACTGGACAGCTAGATCCCAAACCTGAAGAGCTAGTCTGCACAACAGTTAAGACCGTCCCCCCTTGCTTGTTGATGTACCACATCACTGTGGTACGAAGATTTTGAGGGGTCCTGGTAGGAAGAGAGAATGATGGGCCTGAAAGGCCATCAGAAGTGCTCTCATCTTTTTGATACTGATATGGCCTTCCTTTCACAAAGAGACCAAAGGTCCTGAACCTTCACAGGGTCAAAGGAAGCTCCCCACCCCATGCCAGAAGCATCCGAAGAGTTCCTGAGCAGAAACTGTAGGCTGAAAAAGAAGCCCTAGGTTGAGGGACAGTTGAATCAACAACTGGAGCTTTAACTTCAGACATGAGAAAAGAGGAATTGGAAGGATGAGAATGTTGAAGCTAGACTGACTTTAGGAACCACTGAAACTTTCTCGTATGAAGTCTGGCCAGAGGAAGCATAGGAATGATGGAAGCTGTGCAATCCCAGAGTCCTTAGAAACACTCTGGCTGTAATGGAGGCCAGAGGAAGAAGGGATTGAAATAATGCCATCAGAGTCAAAGCCTTGGGAGGAGGCAGGGATGCCAGCATAAGAATGGAATGGAGCCTGCACCCGAGAAAAACATGATCCTGCAGAGGCGTCAGGAAGGATTTTTGGAAGTTCACTGTAAACCCTAGGCTTTGCAGAAGACAACAAGTATAGTGAAGATGCTGAACCAAAATCTTTGCAGGTTGTCCAGATAAGGAAAGATCATCTGGTGAAGACCCCTGGGACAGTGGACAGGACAAAGGGCAAAAACAGAGAACTGAAAATACAAGGAAGCAACAGAGAAATGTAAACACTTCCTGAAAAGGGGATGAAGAGGAATATGGAGATAGGCATCCTTGAGATCCAGAAAGACTAGAAAAGCCTGAAGAAGAAGAAGAAACAAGGTTTGAAGGGAAAACATTCAAAAGGAAGGAACCTTTAGAAAGGTGTTGAGTTCAGACAAGAATGGGTTTCCAAGTGTCTTCTTTCCTGGGAACCAGAAACATTCTGGAATAAAATCCCTTCCCCTTTTGAGAAGTCGAAACTGCTTGGATGGCTCCTTGAGACAAAAGGCTCTGAAAAACATCTGGAAAAAAGGACAGCCGTTCCTGACGAGACCAAATGTCAAAAAATGGGGGCAGGGATTTCCAAACCATGTAATACCCCTGACGAATGATGGAAAGAACCCAAGAGTCCCGAGTGATCTGAAACCAATTTGGTAGAGACAGGGAACTTGGCTGAGGAGGTTGGGAAAAAGATAGTCAGACACAACCTTGCTTGTCTGGGAAAGAGAAGCTTCGGAGCTGTAGTCCCTTCTAGCATAGTTTTTACCCTTGGGAGGAGGGCGAGACTGTCTACGGACAAAGACAGACTTGGTAGGATAATTCATTTGAAACTTGGGAACAAGGGAAACAAAAATGTTTTAATTCCTTCATAGACTTACCCTTTTCCTGAAGAAATTAAAAAGCTCAGCAGCCATAGAATCAGAGAGATTTTTATTGTCAAGAGGAGCATCCATCAGCTTGGCCTTGATATCATCAGGCAGAAGATGAAGACGAAGCCAGGAGTATCTCCTCAACACAGAACCAAAGGCAGCAGCTCTAGACAGAATGGCAAGACACTTGCAAAGAGGACCAACACCTTCTCCTCAGAAACAGAAAGATCTGAAATAACCTGAAAAGCCTGTGAGAGAAGAGCCAAAATATACCTGGACATATGGGTCTGATAACTGACAGCTCTGAAGGCCAGAGTAGCAGCAGTATACACTTTCTTACCTAACCTCTCCACAGTTCTGCTGTCCTTGTCAGATTGAAGCAGCTTAGTAGAAGGCAAATGCTGAGAGGGTTTATCAGGAGAGATAGAAATATTAGAATGGTCAGCTGAGAGACATTTGTAAAGAAATTTGCAATCAGGCACCTTATAAAACCTATCAGTTTTTTAGAAGCAGGGGGGCTGGGAATCAGGAGCTTGAGAACTTGTAGAAAAAGTATCTAACAAGGCACCAAGAACAGGAGGAACAGCAGAAGGCTTAGGAGACTCCATTTGAAAGAGGTCATAATACCTCCTTTGAACATCAGAAACCTGGGCACAGTCCAGTACCCCCCCAAGGATATCTCCTCAAAAGGTAAATCAGGACTTATAGCACCCCCTTTCTCCGAACCATAATCCAAGGGAGAGGGAATCTCGGAGAAAAAGGCCAAAGATTCCTCATCAGATGACACCTGCTCACTATACTTCTTAAGAGGAGTAGAAGACCAAGGGGGAGCAGGAACAGAGATCCCTGAGGATGCTTCAAAGCCTTAAGGGCACTGAAAGTACAGTTTTGTACCTACCATAAATGTAGATGTTCGAGGATCTACATTGCTGCAGTCATAACCTGTGGGTAGTCCGCTGTCCTCGATCGGCCCGAATACCAAAGAGCTAGGCTGGCGTCGGTCATTGTCGCTTAGAGCTGACGTCAGTACGTCGTAGTACATAAGCGCAAGACCGACGCCATATCCTCAGTCTTTCTTGCCCCAGATGTCAGAAGGCCTAAGAATGAAAGAAGGCCAGAGCCAAAAAAGTACACACCCAACAACTACCAGAGTAGAAATAAAGACAATCCTAAAGTAAAAAACACAGCCACCACCAACTATAGAGGGGAAGGAGGGAGGGAAAATTGGACTGCAGCAATGTAGATCCTCGAACATCTACATTTATGGTAGGTACAAAACTGTACTATGTTCTTCGTCTCACATTGCTGCAGTCATAACCTGTGGGTAGAATCCCAAAGCAAAGGAAAAGGGAGGCTGGCAAACTAAATAGCATTAGGAGCTGCTAACATGCCCTGTAAAACTGCAGTGGCAAACCCAGCCCTGGACTTGGAATACAGAGGGAGATGGTAATGCTTAGTAAAAGTGTGTACTGAACTCCAAGTAGCTGCCTCTAAAATATCCTTAGTAGCTACACCCCTCAAAAAAGCAGTAGATGTGGCAGTAGCCCTAGTAGAATGAGGTCTGATCCCAGCAGGAACACTCTTCCCATGATGAGAATAACAAAAAGCAATACATTGACCAATCCACTTTGAAATAGTCTGCTTCGAAACAGCTTTCCCTTGTGAACTCAAAGCAAAAGAAACAAATAACTGTTGAGTCTGTCTGAACGCCTTAGTTCTGCTCAAATAGTAACGTAACTGCCTGTGGATATCCAAAAAATGCAAGAGTTTTTCCCCCTTATTTTGGGGATCAGCATAAAAAGTAGGCAAATGAATAGACTGGTTCAAGGCCACATTAGAAATCACTTTAGGCATAAAAGTAGGGTTAGTTCGCAAAGAAACTCTATCCTTATGAAATATCAGAAAGGGTTCAACTGCCATGAGTGCCTTCAATTCAGATACCCTCCTAGCAGAAGTAATGGCCAACAAAAAAGCAGTCTTCCAAGACAAAAACTTCAATTCAGACGTAGCTGCAGGTTCAAAAGGAGGTAAAGTAAGTTTCTCCAAAACAAAATTGAGATCCCAGGAAGGAGTAAGAGCTCTACGTGGGGGTCTTATATTCTTTGCCCCTCTAAGAAATTGTTTGAACAAAGGATGAGAAAATAAAGGAGGGTCACACTCATAGTGAGCAGAAATGGCTGCAGCATGAACCTTCACAGAAGAGAATGACAAACCCTTGTCCAGTAATTCAGTAAGATACTGTAGTGCAAAACTCAAATTAGGCACTAAAACATCAAAACCTTTTGCTGTGCTCCAAAGAAAAAATCTCTTCCATTTATCAGCATAAACTTTTCTAGTACTAGGCCGCCTGGCTTCCAAAATGACATCTAAAACCTGTTGAGGAAGCTGAGACCCCACCGGCTCCATCACAGAATACGCCAGGCTGTCAGATGCAGGGACTGCACCCGAACATTGAGAAAATGATTGTTTGACTGGGATAACAAATGAGGAACCTGTGGCAGAAGCCAAGGAGGCTCCTGGATTAAACTCCTCAGCAGAGGATACCAATGCTGACGTGGCCAATCTGGTGCTATTAGAATCATGCAAGGCCTGTCTCGCCTGGCTTTCAAGAGTACCTTGGGAAGAAGAGGCAGAGGAGGAAAAGCATAAACGTGAAGGTTGTTCCAACTGAAAGATAGAGCATCCACTTTCCAAGCATCTGGGTGGAACATCTTTGTGCAAAATTTTGGTAGTTGAAAATTCAGTGGAGAAGCGAACAGATCTATGTCTGGAGTTCCCCAAGCCATAGTCAATAGTTTGAAAACCTGAGGATCCAGTTTCCACTTGTGGTGATCCACAATTTGTCTGCTCAATACATCTGCTAGGGAGTTCTGTGCCCCTGGCAGAAACCGGGCTTGAAGATTGATTTGCAAATTCAGAGCAGTCTCCCACAAAATCATTGCTTGCCTGCAAAGAGGGTAGGAATGGGTTCCCCCCTGCTTGTTGATGTACCACATGACTGTTGTGTTGTCTGTTTGAATCAACACCTGTCCCGGCTGAAGTAGGTCCTTGAAGGCCATCAAAGCAAATTGGACTGCTAACATCTCCTTCATGTTGATATGCAAATGTAGTAGATTGGGAGGCCACACGTCCTGAATCCATTTCCCATTGAAGTGTGCTCCCCAAGCCAAGTCCGAGGCATCCATCGTTAGGATCTGACTCGCCTCTGGTCGGGTCACAGAGAGTCCCTTGTTTAGTTGACATTCCTGAGCCCACCACAAGAATTCCTTCTGGATGCAAGGTATAATCCAAATGAGTGTCCAAACCGTGGCAGTGTTGAGTCCACACACTTTTGAGATACCATTGTAGCTTCCTCATATGCAGTTTGGCATTGGGAAGAACTAGAATGCAAGATGCCATGAACCCCAAGGCTTGAAGGACTGTCCTTGCAGTCAGCCTGGACATTACTGATAACTGCTGGAAGTATAGATGAAGAGTTCTTTGTTTGTCCGGGGTCAGAAATGCCATCTGAGAAGCTGTATTCAGTCTCACACCCAGAAAGCACATGTCCTGAGAGGGTACTAGACTGGACTTTGTTTCGTTCACAGAATACCCTAGGCACCTTAAAACTGCCATTACATACTGGAGATGTTGTAGTAACTTGTCTTTGTTTTGAGCAAGAATCAGGCAATCGTCTAGATAAGGATAAATTTGTATGCCTCTCTGTCTATAAAAGGCAATCACTGGAGCCAGAACTTTTGTGAATACTCTGGGCGCAGTAGATAAACCAAAGGGCAATGCAGAGAACTGATAGTGAGAAGTACCAGCCCAAAATCTCAGGAATCTCCTGCAGCTGGGCCTGATAGGGATGTGAAGATAGGCCTCTTTGAGATCCAGGGTTACCATCCAGTGATCCTTGCCCAGCAGAGGCAGAAGTTGTTGTAATGTTAACATCTTGAACTTTGGAATGTCTAGGTAGGTATTGAGGATGGACAAATCCAGAATAGGCCTCCAAGTGTTTCCTTTCTTTGGCACTAGGAATAGACGAGAATAAAAACCTAGGCCTATTTCTGACAGAGGGACTGCCTGAATTGCCCCCATCTGTAAAAGTAAAGAAATTTGCTCCTGAGCCTCCATCCTTTGCTGAGGAGGCACATCCGACATGCCTTTGAAAGGAGGAAGAGTGTGAAAATAAAACTTGTACCCGTGATTTATTATATCCAACACCCATTTGTCCTGGGTGACCAAATGCCAATTTTAGGTTCATAGGTTCATACTAGGCTATCTGCCCGAGGGCATTTACAAGCCTAGCCCATAGTTTTGTGGCTTACGCCACCCCTTTAGTATGGGGAACTATACCTATTATTTTGCTGTGCCTCTGTTGAGCAGTGACACTGAGGTAATCCCTGGGGTATATCTGCGATCTCCCATCCATTGGTCAAGATTTCTCTTGAACAAGGCCAGCGAGGTGCTCTGCCTCACATATACCGGGATTTTATTCCACAGCATAGGGAGTCTTTGGGTGATGAATCTATCCCTCCAGCACGTCCTATTAATAGCCGTGTCGAGGTTTAAGTCTCCGCCCTTGTGGCTCTGACGGATCTAGATTTTTGAGGTGAAGCATATTCATCAAATCTGGGTTTGACATGGCCTTGTATGTTAGGCAAAGGTCACCTCTGAGCAAGCGGTGGCGACTGAATAGAGCTGGAGTTCTTTCAGTCGGGCAGCATAGGACAGATGTTTGAGACCCTTTAACCTTTTGGTGAGGAACTTTTGTGGCCTCTCCAGCTGCTGCAGTGTCGGGTCAGATACATTCCGAATGGGGCATTGTACTCAATCATTGGTCTGATGAGTGATGAGTATAGGGAGACTATGACCTCCCTTGATCTAGATGAGAATCCCTTCATGATAAGGTGGGCAATGTAGAAGGTCTTCCTAACTACTTTAGCTACATGGGTGTCGAATGACAGACTACTATCAACCTGGGTCCCCAGGTCCCTGATAACTTCTTCTGTGCTCAGTGGATTGCCACCTATTTGGTAGCTAGGGGTAACCTTGTTTTTCGAAGGGTATGACTATGCATTTTTGGCATTTAACTTTAGGCCATGGCTCTGGCACCAGTTATCCGTTTCTGTGAGACCCTTCTGAAGGATATCTGTGTCAGATGTGTTTTCTACTATGGCCCAGTTTGCAGTCATCTGCAAACTTTGTCAGCCATAACCCTCCTGTGTTTGCTTGTACTTGGAAAAGTAGATGCCAAACAAGAGTGGGCCCAGGACTGAGCCCTGTGGTACACCACTTGTGACAGGCTTTGAGTCTGACATGGCGCCAGCAACTCTGACCCTGTGGGTTCTGTCACTCAGCCAGTTTGCAACCCATCTTGTGATGTATGGGTTAACATTTAAGCTGATGAGTTTTTCAATGATACCCGAGTGGGGTATTGTATCAAGGCCTTTGCCAGATCGAGGTAGGCTGTATGGACTGCCTTTCCTCATCAATGGCTTTGGTGACTGTTTGAAAAAGTCAACCAAGTTTAGAAGGCATGATCTGCCTTTGACAAAGCCAAACTGGGATGGATCCAAAGTCTGCAAATTCCTATGTCTTTATTTATGAGGTCCATTATGATCCTCTCCATGGCTTTGCAGATAAGGCTTGTCAAGCTAATGGGCGGTAATTTCCAGGGTCGGTGGAGGCACCGCCTTTGTGAAGTGGGACCACAGTTGCAGTGCACCACTCCTGGGTGCGTATCCAGAGGTAAGACTATGATTAAACAGCTGTCCTAGCTGTGGGTTTAATTCCTCATTGAGTTAAGTGGAGCACACAGCCGGGGACACCATCAGGTCCCATGGATGCCGTGTTTTTTGCTTTGGAGAGAGCAGTTCTCACTTGGGCGTTGGAGATGTTTGGGGGGCTGCAATCGCTTGGTATAGATATCTCTCCTTTTGGGGGGGGGGGAGAAGTTTGCAATGAACCTGTCAGCCAGTATGTTGGCAATGTCTGTAGGATCAGTAATCTTCACATCATTTTGAACTAGTTCTGAGCATATCTGGGAGTTTCCTCCCAGGTTTCTAACATAGCTAAAGAAGGCCTTATGATTGTCTTTTGAGTCTTTAGCTATTTTTCTCTCAAAATTTGCTTTGGATGATTTTATGAGAGCTCTTAGTTTTTTACTTATAGTGATCAAGGGTGTCTTACCTTTTAAGGATTTTGCTCTATCTTGTAGTAGCTTCCTCCTTTTGTTGTAGAGTTTGTTTATGGCTGGGGTCCACCAGACTGGACGCTTGCCTTTGGTACAAAGAGTCTTTGTTTTGCTTGGGATTGCCTTATCCATGCAGTCCTGCAGGTGCTGGTAGAAGGCATTTGTAAGTGATTCAGCGGCTTGAGTACTGTTTTCCGCCGCCCCGGGGGCCTTAAAGGAGACCACACTAGTCTTTAGAAGTGTCAAGTCGGCCTTCGAGAAGTTCTTTACTGTGGTCTTTTCAGGTGGGGGTGGGATGAGGACCTCCAGCGAGATTAGTTTGTGATCTGATCTCACCAGTGAGGGGTATACTTCGGTGTTGAACATTGTGCTCCCATGTTCGTGATGATGAGATCAAGTATGTTTTCTCCTCTTGTGGGGATGGTGACTAGTTGTTCCATGGCATTTGAGTTTATGAATTCCAGGAACTTTTGGGCTAGGGTGTTTGGGCTTGAGTAGTGTTCCCAGTCTATATTAGGGTAATTGAAGTCACCTAGTATGATGGTGTTTGGTGATACATTTATCCCTCTAGTGTTTTCAGGAAGGCCATGTGAGGTTCCTGAGTTTGTGAGGGTGGCCTGTAACATGCTACAATTTGCAGAGCAGTCTTGCCTATGGTTAATTGCACCTGGATGGTCTCCGATGCATTGTGCATTGCCACCAGTCTTGAGGTGTGGGTGTCCTTGATGAATATGGATACCCCCCCCTCCTTTCTTGGTATTGTCCGGATTTTGGGGCCGGAACGCATGATAAGAGGTAAAACCTGATAGTGCTGGGGTGCTCTCTGGAGCCTTGAACCAGGTTTCTGTCACTGCACAGACATCGATGTTCTCCATACTGAGAAGGGCCTCGAGTGCGTGCATTTTGAGATTTAGACTTCTGGCATTGAGCAGCATTACCCTTAGTTTTTTCCTTTTTTGTGTTCTAGGTTGGTAGAGTTAGAATTTGAGCCTTGCCTAAAAACGTCACTATGGGGTTGGCAGGAGCCTTTGCCAATATCCGAATCCCAGGGTGACAGGTGCAAGCCGTCCCTTCATGAAGCAGCGTGGCTTGTCCAGCATGTCATCCCAGGCAGACAGACATTGGATCCCCTTTGAATGACACCAGAGTTTAAGCCAATTGTTAAAGCTGATCATCTTATCTCTGTATTGTGGCATCATTCTTGGTGAAGGTAGGATACTGCTCAAGGTCAGGGTCATACCTGCCTGGGCTACATAATCAGAGAGCTCCTCAATGTCTCTTTTCATGTAGTCCAAGGAGGTACGTCTCAGGTCGTTTACACCAGCGTGGACAATGACTGAGTCGTATTTGTACCTGCTGTTGAGAGACCTGAGTGCTTGCGTTATGTGGCGGATTCTAGCCCGACAGGCAGCTTACTGTGACCTTCTCCTTACTCAGTCTGGTGAGCGGGACGTCAGTGTGTCTGACTATGGAGTCACCAATGACTAGTGTGTCTGGCATTGTGTTTGGCCTTAAGGGCTGTGACTGTTTGACACTCTGACTGTGAGGTCTATGTGTTGCAGGTGTTGTGTTCTGAGGTGGTGGTTGTTTGGGTGTCTGCTTTGGTGGCCTCTGCTGTTTTGGTAGATTTTTGATCAGAGCCGAGTATGTCTTTGTGTGTTTATGTGTATGATTTGAGGTTGTGATGGTACTATGTGAGACTGGGTCTATAGTGTGTGTGGTAACCTTCTCCTCCTGACTGGTCTTGCCAGTCCTATGTTGAGAGAGCTCAGCCTCCAGTTTGGCCGTATAGTTGCATCTCTCGCATGTATTTGTGTTTTGTGGGAGGAGGAGAGGGTTGTCCATGTACATGAGGCAATTGTAACATTGCCTCAATATTCCTAGGTTCACCAGCTGAGCAGGAGAGGACACTAGCAACTGATCCCTCGACATGCTAGAAGGACTAGACAAAAAAAAGTACAGTTTTGTACCTACCATAAATGTAGATGTTCGAAGATCCACATTGCTGCAGTCCTAACACTTGGGTAGTCCGCTGTCCCAGTCGGCCCGAATACCAAAGTATATGGCTGACGTCGGTCATGGCGCATTAATCTGACGTCAGGACGTCAGGGTACAAATGCGCATGACCGACGTCATATCCTCAGTCTTTTCTTGCCCCAGATGTCAGAAGACCCTAAAAAGATAAGGCTAAAACCAAAAACACCACACACTCCTGCACCAAATATATATACCATATATACAAATTTACAAGAGTATAACCCCATCCACACAACCACCCCTAAACACAGAGGGGAAGGAGGGAGGGTAAATTGGACTGCAGCAATGTGGATCTTGAACATCTACATTTATGGTAGGTACAAAACTGTACTATGTTCTTCATACCACATTGCTGCAGTCCTAACACTTGGGTAGAATCCCAAAGCAGAGGTAAGGGAGGCTGGCAAATCATAAAGAAGCAGGAGCTGACAACATGCCCTGCAAAATAGCCGTGGCAAAACCAGCCCTAGATTTAGAGTAGAGAGGAAGGTGGTAATGCTTAGAGAAAGTATGCACTGAACTCCAAGTAGCTGCCTCCAAAATATCCTTAGTTGCCACCCGGCTTAGAAATGCTGTTGAAGTGGCAGTAGCCCTAGTGGAATGAGGCCTAATCCCAGCTGGAATCTCCTTGCCATGATGGGAATAACAAAATGCAATGCAAAACCCAATCCACTTAGAAATAGTTTGTTTTGACACAGGCTTACCCTGAGAACTCAAAGCAAAAGAAACAAACAACTGCTGAGACTGCCTAAAATCCTTAGTCCTGCTTAAATAATAACGCAACTGCCTGTGTACATCTAAAGTGTGCAAAATCTTTTCCTCCTTATTTTGGGGATCTGCATAAAAAGTAGGCAAATGAATAGTTTGGTTTAAAGCCACACTAGAAACCACTTTAGGCATAAAGGAAGGATTAGTACGTAAAGATACCCTATCCTTATGAAAAATCAGGAAAGGCTCAACCGCCATAAGGGCCTGCAATTCAGACACCCTTCTTGCAGAGGTAATGGCTAACAAAAAAGCAGTCTTCCATGACAAATATTTCAATTCAGCAGTAGCTGCAGGCTCAAAAGGTTGTAGAGTGAGTTTCTCCAACACAAAATTGAGGTCCCAAGCAGGAGTAGGAGCTCTACGTGGGGGTCTTATATTCTTTGCCCCTCTAAGAAATTGCTTGAACAAAGGATGAGAAAACAATGGTGGGTCACAATCATAGTGAGCTGAAATTGCTGCAGCATGAATCTTAATGGAAGAAAAAGACAAACCTTTGTCCAATAACTCAGTAAGATATTGAAGAGCCACACTCAAATTTGGCTCAGAAACATCCAAATCCTTTGCTGCACACCAAAATAAAAATCTCTTCCATTTTCCTGTACACTTTCCTTGTACTAGGTCTTCTGGCTTCCATAATCACATTCAAAACTTGTTGAGGAAGCTGAGACCTGCTATGGTTCAAAACAGAATATGCCAGGCTGTTAGATGAAGAGAGTGAAGCTTGACATTGAGTAGATGCCCGTCCTTCTGAGACAATAGGTGTGGAATCAAAGGTAAGGGCCATGGAGGCTTCCTTACTAGACTCCTCAGCAATGGGTACCAGTGCTGCCGAGGCCAATCTGGAGCTATCAAAATCATCCTTGGCTTGTCTTGTCTGACCTTTAGGAGTACCTTTGGGAGGAGAGGCAGAGGTGGAAAGGCATACACATGAAGATTTTTCCAACTGAAAGAAAGAGCATCCACTGTCCAGGCTGTGTGATGAAACCTTTTCGTGCAAAACTTTGGCAGCTGGTGGTTTAGTGGAGAAGCGAACAGATCTATGTCTGGAGTTCCCCATGACACTGTCAATTTTTGAAATACATGAAGATCCAGTTTCCACTCGTGGGGATCCATGATTTGCCTGCTTAACACATCTGCTAAGGAGTTCTGTGCTCCTGGCAGAAACCTTGCTTGAAGAGTAAGCTGCAAGCTGAGCGCAGTCTCCCACAAAATCATTGCTTGCCTGCATAGAGGATAAGAATGTGTTCCCCCTTGCTTGTTGATGTACCACATGACAGTTGTGTTGTCTGTTAGAATCAACACCTGCCCTGGAAGAAGTAACTCCTTGAAAGCCTTCAATGCAAACTGGACTGCTAACATCTCCTTCATGTTGATATGTAGATGCTGTAGTCTGGCAGGCCACTTGTCTTGTATCCACTTTCCATTCAGATGAGCTCCCCAAGCTATGTCTGAGGCATCTGTCGTTAGAATCTGACTCGCCTCTGGCCGGGTCACAGAGAGTCCCTTGTTTAGGTGACATTCCTGAGCCCACCACAAAAATTCCTTTTGAATGCAAGGTATTATTTGAATGACAGTGTCCAGATCTTGGCAGTGCTGTGTCCATACATTTTTGAGATACCATTGTAGCTTCCTCATATGCAGTTTGGCATTGGGAAGCACCAGAATACAAGATGCCATGAACCCTAATGCTTGAAGGACTGTCCTTGCAGTCAGCACGGACTGATGAGATAGTTGATGGAAGTAAAGGGATAGAGTCTTTTGTTTGTCCGGGGTTAAAAAGGCCATCTGGGCTGCTGTATTCAGTCTCACACCCAGAAAGCACATGTCTTGACAGGGTACTAGACTGGACTTTATTTCGTTCACAGAATACCCTAGGCATCTTAGCACTGCTATCACATATTCCAAATGCTGAAGAAGCACGTCCCTTCCTTGAGCCAGAATCAGGCAATCGTCCAAATAAGGATAGATTTGTATTCCTTTTAGCCTGAAGAAAGCTATCACTGGAGCCAGAACCTTTGTGAATACTCTGGGCGCAGTAGATAAGCCAAAGGGCAATGCAGAGAACTGATAATGAGAATTCCCAGCTCGAAAACGCAGATACTTCCTGCAAATTAGTCTGATAGGAACATGAAGGTAAGCTTCCTTGAGATCTAAAGTTACCATCCAGTGATCTTTGCCCAGCAGAGGTAAAAGCTTTTGTAACGTCAACATTTTGAACTTGGGAATGTCCAGATAAGTGTTGAGGATAGACAGATCCAAAATTGGTCTCCACGTGTTCCCCTTTTTTGGTACTAGGAACAGGCGAGAATAAAATCCTAGGCCCCTTTCTGGCACAGGAACCGGCTGAATGGCCCCTATTTGGAGCAACAGAGAACTTTGCTTGTAAGCCTCTTTCCTTTGTTGAGGAGGAATGTCTGGCATGCCTTTGAAAGGAGGTAAGGTATGGAAATAAAACCTGTAACCGTGGTGAATGATATCCAATACCCATCTGTCTTGGGTAATTAAACTCCAGTTTTCTCTGAAAAGTGCCAACCTTCCTCCCAAAGGTGCTGCCAGACGAGAAGATTCTGGCAGCTGAAAAGGTAGGTCATTGGGTCTGTTTACGAAAGGACTGACCCCTGCCCTCACCAGAAGACTGAGCAGGTGAACTCCCTGTTCTAGGCCTAAAAGAACCTTGAGCTCTGCCTCTACCACGTCTAGACCTACCCCTAGACTGGGAATCATAAGCAGGATATGTCCACCCCTTGGTAGGCCAATTTCTACTAAACTGGAGGCTGAACCTGCAAAAAATCTTTAACAGTCTGCATAGACTTAGCCTTGTCTTCCATTTTCTTTAGCACTGCTTCCACAGGCGAACCAAACAACACATCAGATTGTAAAGGATCATCTAAAATCCTTGTTTTCACATGCTCAGCTAAATTCTGATCCCTCAACCAGGCGTGCCTGCGAAGAACCGAACCAGTGGCAGCCACCCTCGAAGAGGCCTGCACAGCATCAAAACCACAATGCAAAGAATGCTTACCCACCTGTTCAGAAACATGAACTAAATCCTGCAACTCTTTACACTCAATACCTTCCGCCAAAGCATCTACCTTAGACTTTAATTGTGAAAGGAGATAATTTTGGTATCTCAACATGTGAAACTGGCAATTCAAAGCTCTCATGGCCAAAGTGGAAGAAGTATACACTTTCTTTCCCCATCTATCCAAAGCCCTTGCCTCTATCTGGAGGAACAGGATTTTTAACAACAGAAGCCTTAACACCTTTAGGCCCCTGTGAAACAGTTTCTGGGTCTGCCCTAGGACTCTTAAAAAGATACTTATGAGCTTCAGGCACCCTATAATATCTATCCGGTTTAACTGGAGCAGGAGGCAAAGAGTCAGGGTTCATAGAAGCCTCTGCAAAAACATCCTCCACCACATCTAGAACAGGAGGTATAGCTAAAGGCCTATGCTGGGGTAGAAACAAAAATTCCCTAAGCCTTTTCCTGGAATCAGAGAAATCCTGACCTTCCCATTTAAAATGCTCCCTCATGGAATGAAGAGTCTCTGAAAATGAAAAATCCTCAGGAGGAGAAGCAGAAGGAGTAGAATCATCTACATCAGAATCAGAGTAAGGAATACTCCTGCAAGTCTTCAGCCGAAGACTCAGAAGCATCCGAACACTGCTCAAAACTTCCAAGCTCAGGTTCCACCCTAGGCCTCTTATCAGGAGGGGGCATAGAACCTCTAATCATTGTAATCAAATCTTCTGCCATCTTAAGCATATGCTTCTTAGGTACAGACCCTGAGGAGGCAGGGGTAACACCTGAAACAAAACCTGGCCTGCCCCTGGGAGAAGCCTTGGAAACAGCAGGGGTGGGCCTAACCACCTTAGGAAGGGAGGGAAGAACAGCTACCTGAGAAGCCCCTTCCGCCTGGCCTACCTCCTGAGAGGTCACATCTTGCAGTAATAAAGTCTCTCCCTGGGATTCCAAAGAAATTTCTGGCTGAACCCCTGGCTCCGCCGAGCTTTCCAAAGAACCGACGTCCGGTACGGACGGTTCTTCCAGCCTAGGCTTTGCTGTTTTGTCCTTGCGCTTTTTTGACGAAGCGGGCGTCGGAGCATCCGACGGCATTTTATAATTACACCGCTTCCCAAAAACTAACCTGGCACAATCTAATCTTCTCTTTATAGTGCGTTTATTAAATCTAGCACAAGAGCGACAGCCAACCACGTCGTGCTCAGGCCCTAAGCAAGGTATACACAAGGTATGGTAATCCCTATGAGGTATCTGTTTCCCACAAGAAATACAGTTATTCACTTTTTCTGACATCCGTAAAATACTGAGGCAAGAAAAACCAAAATATTCCCAACGGGTACTTAGCCAACTTGGATTCGGTCTGAAACTCCGACTTCGGAAAATCTCAGAACGCCAACCTGCACTTGCAAAACTGCTTCTGCATCGGACCATGCGGCAAAAAAGACTGAGGATATGACGTCGGTCATGCGCATTTGTACCCTGACGTCCTGACGTCAGATTAATGCGCCATGACCGACGTCAGCCATATACTTTGGTATTCGGGCCGACTGGGACAGCGGACTACCCAAGTGTTAGGACTGCAGCAATGTGGTATGAAGAACATCTTTAAAAGAGATTCCGGGGGACGTGGGTGACCGAGAAATGGGGGTTTGCCTTTTTGGGGTGCTATCTATAAGAGTGCCGTATCAAGGTAATAAGTACTGTAGGAGCAAGTACTAGGTTTAACAGATAGAGAAAAGTCTACTTGGAGTCAAGTAGAGATGATCTTTTTAGGTATTAGAGAAAATGCTAGTAACAGGGATGCTTAAAGGTAAGATTGAAAAGAATGCACTCTGCAGTGTGCACTAGAGAAGTTAGATATGAAAGTAGGTAACTTGAGTTTTACCTGTTTAAAAAGTTAAGGTTTAGTGGAGAGTTACTATTTTTAAAACAGCAAGATGGACTGAAAGGGGTGGTTACTTTTGTATTTTGGTACTATGAAATACTGTAGGATGGCCAATAAATTTAAATAATTGAAGGGGTGGGATTTCAAAAGTGATGGTTTTGTGATTACTCACATAAGCCAGTGAAAGTAGAGAGAAATGAGATATATGGTCAGATTAACATAAGAGGCGGGCAACTAGAAAGACAGTGGTATTTAACAAGACACCTTAAATGGGTGGGAGGGAGGGAAAAAATTCTGCCTAACTCAGAACAGAGAGAGCTGTGGTCTCTTTTGAAGTTTTAATATGCTGTTAAAACAGAATGCAAGCAAAACACACGGTAAAGAAAACAAACTACAGTATTCAAAATATAGAAAGGCAATACAGAAATACAAAAAATAACAGCAAACTAACCTTTCCTTCACAGCAAAGTGTAGCAGAGTCTGGATGAGCCTTTCTGGTAAAGTCCCAACTTTCCTCCTAGAGGAGCTGCCAGTAGAGAAGGGTCTGGCAGCAGAAAATACAGGTCATTGGGTCTGTTTACGAAAAGGCTGACCCCTGCCCTCACCAGAAGACTGTGCAGGAGAACTCCAAGTCCTAGGTCTGAAGAAACCCTGAGCGTGAGCTCTGCCTCTACCATGCCTAGACCCGCCCTTAGACTGATTATCCGAAGAAGGAAAAGACCATCCTCTAGCAGGCCAATTCCTACTAAACTTAGGGGGCTGCACCTGCAGAAAATCTTTGACCGTCTGCATAGACTTAGCCTTATCTTCCATCTTTTTCAAAACCGATTCCACAGAAGGACCAAAGAGTACTTCAGGTTGAAGAGGAGCATCCAAAATCCGAACCTTAACATGCTCTGACAAATTTTGATCCTTAAGCCAGGCATGTCTACGAATAACTGAACCTGTAGCAGCCACCCTGGATGCAGCCTGAAGAGCATCAAAATCACACTGCAAAGAATGCTTGCCCACTTGATCTGATGCATGAACCAACTCCTGGAGCTCCTTACACTCTATACCTTCAGATAAAGCATCCACCTTAGATTTCAATTGACCTAACAAAAAATTCTGATACTTCAGCATATGAAATTGGCAATTCAAAGCCCTCATAGCTAACGTAGAGGAGGTGTACACTTTTTCCCCCCATCTATCTAAAGCTTTAGCATCTTTATCCAAAGGAACTGGATTCTTAGCCACAGAAGCCCTAACACCCTTTGGACCTTGAGTAATGGTTTCCGGATCAGCTCTAGGGCTCTTGTACAAATACTTATGTGCTTCAGGAACTCTATAATATCTATCTGGCTTAACAGGGGCAGGAGGTAAAGAATCAGGATTAAGGGAAGATTCAGAAAAAACATCCTGGACAACTTCTAAGACCGGAGGAATAGCCAAGGGCCTATGCTGAGGCAGAAACAAAATTCCCTGAGCCGTTTCCGAGAATCCGAAAAATCCTGACCTTCCCACTTGAAATGCTCCCTCATGGAATGTAAAGTCTCAGAAAAAGAAAAATCCTCTGGAGGAGAAGCAGAAGGACAGGAGTCCTCTGCATCCGAATCCAAATAAGAAGGGAAATCCTGAATTTCTTCAGCTGAAAGATAAAGCATCCACCTTAGATTTCAATTGACCTAACAAGTCAGGAATGAGGAATGATCCATCCCCTCTAAATCTGCCTCCACCCTAGGCCTCTTCTCTGGGGGGGGGGGCATAGAACCCCTGATCAAAGTAATCAAGTCCTCAGCCATTTTTAACATATGCTTCTTAGGAACAGGGGCTGGAGAGCTAGAACTATGACCAGGGCCAACATGACAAGGTTTGGCCTTAGCATGGCCTTTAGCCACTGAAGTAGAAGGCCTAATAACCTTCTGTAAAGATGGAACTACAGACACCTGAGAAGCACCTTCAGCCGGGCCTAACTCCCGAGAGGTTAACTCCTGTAAAAGTAAAGGTTCCCCATGGACTTCAGCCGAATCCCCGGCCGGATCCACAGGTTCAACCGGAGGCTCAGAAGAACCTGCGTCCGTAACAGACGACTCATCCGGTTTAGACCTCAAAGATTTATCTTTACGCTTTTTAGCGGTAGCGGGCATCGGAGGATCCGACGGCATGTTATAATTACACCTTTTTCCAAAAACAAGCCTGGCACAGTCTAATCTCCGTTTAATGGTGCGCTTGTTAAATCTAGCACAAAAGCGACACCCGACCACGTCGTGCTCAGGCCCTAAGCAAGGAATACACAAAGAATGAAAATCCTTATGAGGTATCTGTTTCCCACAAGAAATGCAATTATTAACTTTTTCTGACATCCGGATAACTGAGGCAAGGAAAGACAAAGATTTCCCCAACGGGGTACTTAGCCCAACTTGGTCTTCGGTCTGAAACTCGATAAATGAAGATTTCAGAACGCCGAACGGCACTTGCAAACGCTGCTTCTGCTTCGGACCACGCGGCAAGAAAGACTGAGGATATGGTGTCGGTCTTGCGCTTATGTACTACGACGTACTGACGTCAGCTCTAAGCGACAATGACCGACGCCAGCCTAGCTCTTTGGTATTCGGGCCGATCGAGGACAGCGGACTACCCACAGGTTATGACTGCAGCAATGTGAGACGAAGAACATCAACCCCTGTGTAAAATCCTGCTATTCATGCTGAGGATCCTTAGGAGCAGGAGAAATATGCTTAGTCTTTTTGGCTTGACTTTTACCTAGTTACCGATTTTAGTTTTGGTAACAGGAAAGAGGGAGCTAATATTTACTGGAAAAATGGCAAAGGACTCAAGGTACTTGGAGCAAATAAATAGGAAAATGTAACAGAATGAGAAGAGGCCAAGAATTCATTTGGAATACAGGCTAGAGATTGCCTTCCCTATAAAGGAATGACAGAGTATAGAGAAAAAGAAAAGAACAAGGGGATTCTAAATGAAAGACCTGCAATTGTATGGATTTTAGCAGAATCTAGGACAGCAGCTGCTGTTAATAAAGGGACAATTATTAGAGCACATAAAATATATCATAACTTTAGGAATCAATCACAGGAGGTCAAAAAGGATTGGAAAAAAAAAGACTGTATAAGAAACAATGGAAGGATATATGTATGACTCCCAAATATGCAACAAAGTATAGAAGATTTAGGATCTTTGCTTGGAAGCGTTTGCATAGGTATTTTTTATACTCTAAGCAAACTTCAAAGAATTTTTCCTTGGATAGATTTCAAATGTTGAAGGTGTGATGGAGAAGAAAGTTGTAACTGGGCATATTTTTTTGGGAGTGTAATGAGTTGGCAGACTTTAAAAATTCCCTGCAGACTACCGTCAGAAATGCTGCGTGAGCAAATTGGTGTAGCTAAGAAAATGATCTTTTTGAGCTGTGATACAGAATAGGAATTGCTTTGACATAGCAAGGCCTTGATGAATTTAATTCTGGTGGCTGCCAAAAAAAGCATTTACTCGAAAATGGAAATCAAAATCTAAACCAACCACACTAGAAGTAGTGAATATAGTAGCAGAGGTAAAAGAACTGGAAGTGGAATCTTTAGAAAAGACTAGCAGCAAATTAAATAAAAAAATGGGAATTATAGGAACAATACATGCAGAATAATGCAGTGGATAAAGAATGAGTTTAAAGGGAAGGCAGGAATTGAATGAGTTACGTAATGTTTGACAATGACTGTATAAAAGATTATAAGTAATAAGTTTGCAACTGAAAATGTCAGTATGATTTTTTTCATTTATATGACTGAATTATCACTTATGACATAGACAGTCAAGATGTTTCTTGTTAAAAACAAACTTAATAACCCTAAACATCTGAAAGAATTAAAAAGGACAGAGCATTTAAGACAAATATTTAGAGTATCTGAGTAAAAGAATCAGCTGTAGGCATCTACAACAGTCAGGCGTTGGTATAATGGTTAAGGTGTTTACCTCACAGACACAAGGTACAGGATTTGATTTTTTGCCTAAAGGCTCTATCTCTGTATTCAGTCTCCTACAGGCTGCTGAGAGGGGCTCTTTGCTGGCATATAGGATTTCCTCAGATCCAGCACTGGTGGCTCTTTTGTGAGTGTACAAAAACAAACACCAGCAGAAACACTAGATCCAGGGATCTAAAACTTTTCTTGTGATATAAACGGAACATACTAGATAGACAGATATGTGATCCAAAGGATGCCCGTACTATGGAACAGGCTTCCCATTCATGTAAAACAGAGTTTTTCCCTTACATTATTCAAATAAAACCTTAGCAATTGTAAATTTACTCCTGGTCTTCCCCCCAATGTCCCTTATGGACAGAGGCAGTCAATAAAAAAGCATTATCTGAATATCCCCCTACAAATCCTTAGCTACTTGCCTACTAACATGCCCCCATGATACTTGCAACCCAAATGGTTTGGGGTGTGCGGTTAAGCTTGTAAGGTCCCTAGTGGTCACTGGCCTAATGACAACCTATGAATCTATAAAATGTTACAAAGTTAAATGAAGCATGGAGAATATGGAACACCTTCAGTTAGCAGCTAACAAAGAATGAAAGAAAGCACTGATGAGGAGTAAGGCAAGAGCCAGAAAAAGAAAGAATAATAGACAGCTAGTCTGAACAACTACTGCCTTCAAATATTTTAACAGCAGATCAAAAATTGCTGAAGTACAAAAATTAGCCTGAATACCAATGATATCTATAAAATGTTAAGACACAAACACAGTGACCAGTGGTGCAAATGTTATGCCTGACTCTATAGTCAGCTGTACCGACATGTAGACAAAGAAGGGGGAGGAATGTTCTGTCACAGTTACCCAGTTACTGTAAACAGGATTCTGTCACACTTTGTCACCAGATTACTGGGATGTCACCTATCTACGTAAAATGAAAGAGATGCAGCTGTCTCGTATTGTCCAGTGGTGAAAAAGCCTGTTATTCCCAGGTATCACATGATGAATTCTGGTCTAAATTTTTTTTTTTTTTTTATTCATCACGCCCTTTAGTTCAACAAGGTGCATTGATACATGTAACAATGAAGTGATTGTGATTTTACACTTGTGCATCTTGAGTCCATGTCCATGATATTTACTAAAATCTATGATCTTGTACCAGGATGGAAACATTTATGAAGTTTTAATGACTGCATGTTTATTTTAACTGTAAGGAGCACAGATCCAAACAAAAAGATGTGATTAATGCCAAAAGCAGAAGGATAATCCAGATGTGCTCTTTTCTCACCGCTGCAAGGCTTTGCTATACTTACATCAGCTCCCTGTAATGATTTTTTCAGTACACCAACAACTTCATCCTGGTAAGCAACTTCATCCACACACTTGGGACGGCTGCACAGAAAGATTCCAAACAGCAATGCTTCAGTAAACTGCAGACGTTACTTGCCCATATATAAATTTGTACTAGCTATACATTTCACTACTGTCTTTAAAAAAAAAAAAAAAAAAAGTTTAATAAGAAAACAGCACCACGATCAGATCTACTCACAATAAATAGAGTAATTACAATAATTCCACATACATGCTTTATATACTATAGATGACATCAATGTACTAACCCATTTCTTTCTTAAGGCACACTTGTCTTCTAGAGCTCAATACCAGCTTAAGCTCAAATCCTATTGTCATATCACTGTTCACTGCCAAAAATGTAAACTATGCTGCCATGACATGGTTAACAGTGTAAACAGAACTTAATTACAAAAAGTAATCCTATCTTTATTTTTATATGGAGTTATTAGCTGGGCTAAATTACTGACCATAAGTGACAGATTTCAATCACTGTCAGGATGCGAAGCACAAAAGGGGGAAAAAAAAAGACAACACAAACACATTTGAAAAACACCAAGCAGAATCCGGAAGTAGGAGCCTCCAAACACCAAATGGAGTTACACAGATAAAAAATGCTTTATTATACAATTCTTCCTCTAAAACGTGCACGTTGATTGGCCAGCCCAACCAGCGTGCCCGTTGTAAATCCCTCAATATACTAACGGAAAAAGGTCCGATCACCCGGACTTTTTCCGTTAGTATAAAACACTGTCTCGTTATGTTAAAAGAGTTTAACATAGCTATACAGGTTTAAAAAAAGCAACGCAGATCTCCGTTGCTTTTTTTAAAGCTGTCTCGCTATGTTAAACTCCTTTAACATAGCGACACAGTGTGTAAAAAGCAACGGAGATCTTGCGATAACCTGTCTCGCTATATTAAATGGGTTTAACATAGCGAGACAGCTTTAAAATAAGTAACGGAGATCTCCGTTGCTTATTTTAAAGCTGTCTCGCTATGTTAAACCCATTTAACATAGCGAACAGTAAAAAGCAACGGAGATCTTGCGTTCTCCGTTGCTTTTGCCCACAGTTCTGATGTACTGCGTAGGCATGCGCAGTACATCAGAACTGCCGCGGAATACCAGACAGCTGCGGAAGGGCAGCAAAGAGGCATTATACAATGCCATTATTTAAGAAAAGTAATTATTTCTTTTCTTAAATAATGTCATTGTATAATAGCAATAACACACTTCTGGGTGTGGGTAATGCGGGATTTAACCACCAAACCACGCCAACTGTGGTTAAATCCCGCATTACCCACACCCAGGCGTGGGTTATTGCTATAATAGACACCAGTATAAAAATTACAGGTCAAACTGACATAAAAAATGTAAAACACTTTAATACTACACAAATATAACTTTGGACTTATCGGAACAAAATTCAAAATTGAGGGAGGGTTTGTGGTTCACACACACATACACGAATACTGTTAACTATTTACATGTTATCATTCAGAATAAGGACAGTGAATTCACCTCAAATATTTATTGCAGACCTGCTTTCAGTAATTTTTTTATCTCCATAACAGTTTTCACCCCACAAACAAAAAGCAGGCTTGGTGAAAGGTCAAATGGTCAGATTGTCATGTGCAATCTCAGATGACAAACTTTTTCCATGAGATCAAACATTTAAGAACAATGTTCTCGGACCATGAGTACCCCAGTATGCTTTTAGACAAGGTGACCAAGGAGATCACTCAGTATAGGACCTCCAAGTTTAAATCCATATTGTGTAATCCCTTGGATGACCCGAACTTACAAGGTACACAGAGGAAGACAGGTCTCCTACCTGGGAGAGGGCATTTGTCTAACAATTTCAGGGACATTCCCCAACCGTTTCAAGGATTTTACATAACAAGTAACAGTGACATTTTCAGAAAATTGGGGGAGCAACCCCTTTTGGTCTTCAAGACTGGACACAACATTAAAAATATATTAGGAAGAACATCATCTCTGCAAAATGCACTTTATGGTAACAAGGGCACCACCAAATGTGGAAGCTGTCCCTACTGCGCTTATATCCTGGAAGTAGATCCATCATTTTGGACAACACTGAAGGACAAAGGCAAGTGAAAGACCAGTAGAGTAGTTTATTTTGCCAAATACAACTTTTGCCCTGCCTTCTATGTTGGAAAGACTGAATGTGTACTTAAATGGACTATTTACGAACATCTGTACAACATATATACTAAAAACTCACAAAATGCTCTTTTTAAAACACTTTCTCGTGTGTCCACATTTCAATAAATTTGTCTTTGGAATTTTTTTTTAAACACCTTTATTGAAGTAGCACGTCTGACACAGGCACAGGCACATTTATATTTATATAAAAAGTAATCAAAACTGCATTAACAAGTTCATGTTTACAAACATTAAACTTCATATATCTTGCTATTTATCATATACCATAATCATAATCTACCCAGTCATTTTCAGCCAAACATTACATAGCTCATTTAAGTCATGCCTTCTTTTAAACCTCATTCCTCCCCTGTACGTATTGTTCCCACAACTCCCATTTTTTCTTATGTAGTTTGCTCCTACCCTTTTCTAAGGATCTCAATTTAAGTTGTTTTACCTGTTACTATACTCACTGCTTCTAGTATAGTTGGTTTAGATTTTGATTTCCATTTTCTAATGATTGCTTTTTAGGCAGCCACTATAATTAGACACAGCAATGCGTTACCATGTCTAGGCAATTCTGATTAGATATCATCGCTCAGAAAAATCATATCCCTCGTCACACCAACCTGCCCACCCAGCATCTCAGACTGCACGCAGGACATCCTTAAAGTCTGCCAACTCACTACACTCACAGAAAATATGTTCCCAATTACCTCTTTCCTCCCCATCACACCTCCAACATTTGCTGTCTACCCGAGGAACAATTCTCTGAAGTCTACTTGGCGTATAAAAATATCTATGTAAACATTTCCAAGCAAAAATCTTACATCTTCTGGATTTTGTTGCATATTTGGGAGACATACATACATCCTCCCATTTTTTCTTTGTGAATTGCTTATCTGATCTCTCTTCCCAATCCTTTCTAACCTCCTCTGATTCTTACAGTTATCATATAATATTTTTTATGGTCTACTAATTATTCCTTTTATAATGGCAGCTTCTGTTCCAGATTCTACTAAAACTCCTACCAGTGTTGACCTTTTGTTTAGGACACCGCTATTTATTTTTATTTGCCTATACTCTGATATCAATCATTGCTAAGGAAAGCAATCTCTAAAACTGCAGTCCAAATAAATTCTTAGCATCTGCCCATTCCATCATCTTTCCCTCTCTAGTTATTTACTCCCAATAATTTGGTTCCTTTTCCAGTTTTCTCCTATACATTCCAGCCCCCTCTTGCCTATTGTCTCTCTCTCTCTCTCTCTCTAAAAAGAAGTTATGTACTCACCATAACGTTCCATCTGAGTAGGTACTTCATTTGTCTGCAACCTGTGTGTATCGGATCCGACCTCAGATCCGAGCCGGCAGCTTTCCAAGCTACAAGATCCAAGCTCCTAGCTCCTCCCCCTACCCATAATCCCCTATGTGCTGTATTACCTCAGATCGTTTTTTACCCACTACACAACTCCAAACCTCGATAGAGGGAACAACACCGGACCTACTCTCCTAACAGGAGAAAAAACTTAGGTGGTCAGAAGTCCTGACAAGGTTCGGGGGATGGCAGGGGGGGCGTCGGTTGCAGACAAATTAAGTACCTACTCAGATGGAACGTTATGGTGAGTACATAACTTCTTTATCTGAAGTAGTTACTTCATTTGCTCTGCAACCTGTGGGACAGAGTCCCCAGCTACCTAGGAAAAACCTGGGTGGCTTTTATGGAAGGATATTCCGAAGCACCGCGGAGCCAAAGGAAGCCCTACCTCTCGATATCATATCCAGCTTATAATGAGAAATAAACATATGAGAAGAGGACCAGGTAGCTGCTGAACATATGTCGTCCAAGGGAATCCTGGACCAGAAGGCTGCTGAGGTGGCCATAGACCTCGTAGAATGAGCGTGAATTCCAATAGGAGCCGGTTTGCCTGAATATATGTACCCGTGAACTATGCACTGACAAATCCAATTTGCTACAGTCACTTTGGAAATGGCCTTACCCATGGCCGATTTAGCAAATGACACAAACAACTGGTCCGACTTGCGAAAATCTTTAGTCTTGTGCAAGTAAAAACGTAGTTGTCTGTGTACATCCAGTTTACGCAATTTGTATTCCCCTCTATTCTGAAAATTTGGGAAGAACACGGGTAAATTTATTGACAGATTGATATTCGACTCAGAAGCAACCTTGGGTAAGAACGACGGATTCCTGAGGAACACCCTATCCTTGTGAAAAATAAGATAAGGATGTTTCATACACAATGCTTGAAGTTCTGAAACTCTTTTGGCTGAAGTAATGGCCATTAAAAAAGCCGTTTTCCAAGACAAGAATTTTAACGGTACCGAAGCCACGGGCTCAAAGGGTGGGCCTGTTGGGGCTTGTAAGACTAAGGTCAAATCCCACGGAGGCACCGCCACTTTCACAGGTGGCTTCAAAAGGAAAATGCCCCGCAAGAAAGTTTTGCATAATTTTGTACAAGCCAAGGATCCTAATCCATCTCCTACATGGAAATGAGAGATGGCTGCTAACTGCACCTTAACTGTAAAAGCACTTGCTCCGTGCCTAAAAATCAGCGACAGGAAGTCTAGAATAGTTGGAATAGGAACTGTAAATGGATCCAGGACCCTGTCTTTAGCCCAGACGGAGAAACGTTTCCATTTGCTGTTGTAAATTTTCCTAGTAGCCGGTTTATGAGCCACGACTAGAATGGCCTTCACAGGAGATGAGATACCGGGAGTCCTTGCCATCAGTGGAACTGGATCAACCAAGCCGCAAGCTTGAGGTTCACCAGGTTCGGGGTTTGGAATCCTGCCGGATGTGAAATCAGGTCTGGAATGGGATCCAGTATCCATGGAGGAGTCACACTGCGAGACCGCAGGTAAGGGAACCAGATCTGGCGAGGCCAGAATGGGGCTATGATGATAACTCTGCTCCCCAACCGACGGGCTTTCTGTATGACCTTAGTCATAAGTGGGAGGGGGGGATAAGCATTAAGTAGACCGGGAGGCCAAGCATGGACTGGAACGTCTCTGGGATTCTCCCCTTCGGGGGGGGAAGTATTGTGAAGCACTCGCTGCATTTTGTGTTTAATGGAGAAGCAAAAAGATCGCAGTGAGGCCAACCCCATTTGCGGAAGATCTGCTTCGCAACTAATGGATTGAGAGACCACTTGTACAGAGTGAGAATCACTCGACTCAGTTTGTTCATTAAAATGTTGGACCATCCCGGAATGTGCATTGCTACCAGAAAACGGTTGGTGGATATTGCCCATTCCCAAACTCTCATAGCCTCTCGACAAAAGGGGTAAGACCTGGTTCCTCCTTGTTTGTTTATGTACCAGACTATTGACATGTTGTCCGTCTGGATTGCAACAGTCCCCAGAGGCAGAATGTCGTGGAGAGCTTGCAACGCTAGAAGCACTGCCCTCATCTCTAGGACACTGATGTGCAAAGCGGTCTCTAGGGAGTCCACATGCCTTGGACGGTTCTGCCCGAACAATGCCCCCCCCTCATCCGAGGTGAGAAGCATCCGTGGTCAGCGTGGCTTCGGGGGGGGGGAGGAACGACAAAGGGTCTCCCTTCCTTCAGTTCTGGAGCGTGGAGCCACCAAAGAAGGGAGTCCTTGCAAACTCTGCTCAGTGGAATTGGAGTGCTCAACGGATGGAGTAGTAGAGACCACTGAATTTGAAGGGTCCACTGCAGAACCCTCATCCACAGACGAGTGTGGAGGGAGAGACCGATCGCTGCTGCCATAGATCCTAGTGCCCTCAGGACTAATTCCTCCGCTGGACTCTGAAGAAGGGTTAGTACCTGAAACGACAAGCTGCTCAGCCTGTCCGCAGTTAGCACAGCACGAGAGATGCAGGTATCTAACTTGGCCCCTATGAACTCCAGGACTTGCACGGGGCAAAGAAAGGACTTCTGTAGGTTCACTGAGATGCCTAAGCTCTGGACAAGAGTCAGAGCATAATCTCTTGCCATGCAGAGTTGATGCCTGTTGGTGGCGGTAAGGAGCCAGTAGTCTAGGTACGGAAAGACCTGAATGCCCTGAAGTCTCAGGTGGGCTGCAACCACTGCCATAACTTTGGAGAACACCCTGGGGGCTGAGGTGAGGCCGAATGGAAGAATCCTGAACTGATAATGACTGGCTCCCAGCCGTAAGCGGAGAAACCTTCTGGATCGTCTGTCCATCAATATGTGGTAGTACGCATCCTTGAGGTCTATAGAGCACATCCAGTCGTTCTGCCGCAGGAGGGGTAGAATTGATTGGAGGGTGACCATCCGGAATTTTTCCTTGGGAATGAACAGGTTCAAAGCGGAAAGGTCTAGTATGGGTCTTAGGTCCCCCGTTTTTTTTGGCACCAAAAAGAACATGGTGTAATAGCCCAATCCGGACTGGTCTGGGGGGACGGGCTGTATGGCTCTTTTTCTAGCAACTTTGGGACCTCTGAAGCCGCTGCCTCCCTCTGATCGGGTGGAACATCGGGGAGGCGTCTGGTCTTGGGGGGTGGGTTTATGAAGGGGATGGAATAACCTCTGGATATAATCCGGAGCACCCATCGATCTGTCGTAATGGACTCCCAATTTGACAGATGCTCCGACAACCGCCCCCCCGACTGCCTCCAGAGACGGACAGCCGGGTAAGCCCTCAGGGCTGCTGCGCGGGTCTGTCCGGGAAAGGTTCCCTCGACCCGAAGATACGCGGTCCCCCTCTGCCTCTGGGCCGGCGTCCACCTTGTCCTCTGCCTCTAGAGGACGAGGGGTCCTAAGCTGGATGGGATTGCTGGGACTTACGGAACCACAGCTTCTTTTGTCCCCTCCGATTCCTTGAAAAGGATCGTTGGGGATTAGAGAAGCGGACTCCGACGGCAGACAGCATCTTCCCATCCTTCTCGCTTTGGACCAGCGTCTCGCGAACGGTCTTGCCGAAGAGCGAAGACCCGTCAAAGGGAGCATTCGCAAAGGACGCCTTGAAGGGGTCCGCGAAATCGCAAAGACTGAGCCAGGAGTGACGTCGCAAGACGACCCCAGCTCCGCTGGCCCTAGCGGCTCCCTCCGTAGCATGGGAGAGTAGCCACATGGACGTGTTAGAAATGGATTTCAGAGTGGCCATACGAGTCGAGAAACCTTTCTTGTCCTCGACCGACATGGACTCCGGGGGGCTGCAGCATATTCCTTAATCAAGTCTCGCTGTAGCCTAATGGTATGTGCCATATAGTTCAGCGCCTTTATCGAAAAGGTCGCTGAAGCAAACATCCGCTTCCCAATGCAGTCCAGCGCTCGAGATTCCTTATCCGGCGGGTGAACCGAAGAACTCTCCTGCGCGAGTTCCTTCTTGGTGGCGGCCGCCACCAACATGGCATCCACAGGAGATCCCTTGGCCCAAGACTGTCTATCCACTGGGGGGCTAAGGATCTTGTCGGGTCGTTTCGGGATAGGCTCCACGGTGTCGGGCTCCTTCCACATTCTAGTAGTAATTAGGTCTACCAGGGGGTCAGCCAGAGGGGACACCTAGGAGGTAGAAGGGCCTGCCTCAAACGCCTCCAGGAACGCGGATTCATCCGCGGAAGGTTTTTGGGCAGACCACCCCCCTCTAATACGCAACATTTCCATGATGTCTCCAAAGGAGACATCCTCGGGGGGGGGGGTGACCTTGGAGAACCTTCAGCATCTAAATCCGTGTCGGTGGTGACGGACTCAGGGGAGTCCAGGTGCCTCCTCTTGCACCATTTACGAGGGACCTCCTCGGTGGGACTATCCGAAGAAGGCTCATCAACAGGGTCTTGTTCCTCCAAGGGAACCAACTGGAGGGCTTGAGCAGGCTGTCCCGATGGTCATATGACGAAGGATAGACCCACATGCAGCGGGGGTACGGGAGGATCTGAAGCCCGAACCGGGGACCTGGAGGTCCTCGACAGTACCCTCTCCACTATCTCAAAAGCCGAAGGAGAACTACTCTCGCCAGGCTCCGAGAGCAATCTCCTCGGCTCCGAGGTAGGTATCGGGGTCGGAGCCGGTGCAGCTGGAGCCGAGAGAAAGGTGTGCTCCAAACCCAACGGAGCCGAAGACACACCAGCTCCCCCGGATGAGACGCTCAGCCCTCAGCCCAGAGAGCTCGGATCCGACAAACTCGAAGGCACAGTCTGTGAAGCGACCGGAGCTATCGGCGCCGACGAATCCCCGGCTCCGAAAGGGCCCGGATCCGATGACTCCGAGACCCGAAAGCGGGTGGGAGAAGGAGTGATCGGAGAAAACATGGGGGCTGCACTCCCCCCCCCCCCAGAGGGGGGGCAAGAGCACCCCCATCTGCATCTGGATGAATCGGCGCATCATCGGATCCATGTCCGCTTCGGTGAGGCTTCTGGTGGACCTTGAAGTCGAGGCGGGCCGGGAGGGCCGCCTCGACGACCTCGAGGGAGACCGATACTCCTCCTCCGGCTCCGGCAAAAAGCAAGGTGAACGGAGCCGAGAGGGGGAGGATCCGGAGACCCTCAAGGCAGACTTAGCCAGCTTAGATGGCGGGGCTGAGGGTTGAGTCTCAGCCCGCCTTTTGTGAGACCCATGTCCCTTGTCTTTGTGCCTCTTCTCCTTAGAAGAAGAGGTACCAAAGTCCCCCCGAACTCAGAACCAAGGAGGGAGGTTGAGTCCCAGGTTGAGTCGGGGGCACAGAAGGCACGGGGGCTGCGAGGCAGCCTGCGCCTGAGAGGGAGAGGAAGAAGAAGCTGATTCCTGAGGCAACAAGCCCGCCAGGATCAGCTTGTTCTTCTGTCCCTGAGAGCTCGAGGGTTAAATGCCGCACAGATTGTGCAGGCCGATGATAAGTGGGCCACCCCCAAGCATAAAACGCACTGAGTGTGGCCATCAGCTGGTGAAAGCTTATGGCCACACTCGGTACACTTTGAGAAAACTGCTTTAGGCCCTTCCGCCATGACACCACTCACACAAACACACCCAAACACTAAGGGGGGGGGTGATACACGGGGAACTACAATAAACTAGTTAGAGATAAACAAAAACTATATTCTAACTACACCAGGGAACTACACACTCTCTCAACAAGAAAAAATAAAATAAGAAATTTTATCCCAAAAAAAAAAAAAAAAAAAATCACAAAAAAAGCTTCGATCTCACCAATAGCCAAGGAGCTCTTCAAAGGTAGCTGCTTCAACCGCGGCAAAAAATGATCTGGGGTAATACAGCACATAGCAGGGGATTATGGGTAGGGGGAGGAGCTAGGAGCTCGGATCTTGTAGCTTGGAAAGCTGCCGGCTCGGATCCGAGGTCAGATCCGATACCCACAGGTTGCAGAGCAAATGAAGTAACTACTTCAGATTTACAGTTATCCCTATTGGCAGAATCTTTTTTCTACATTCCTGTGTTGGCTTAGTTCATAAAATACTTTTCTGCTGCTTTATAGATATATTATGTAAGATTGGTGGTGCTGCGGTAGCGTTGTCGCCTCACAGTAAGACGCTGTCTGGTTCGATTCTCAGCTAGAGCGTCTTCTGCGTGGAGACATGCGTGAATGGGCGTAACTTCGTTGAAGGTTGTGCGTCAGGCCTGGCAAGCCGGTACGTAAAAATCAACTGCCAATCATTAGCGGACCGGAGTTCCGCTGTGGCGATCCCTAAAAGTAGAAAGAGACCAAAAAAAACTGTTATTCTCCTTAAAGGTGTGCATTCAAAATCCCAGTCTCTCCTTATTTCTTGAGCTTCCCCCCATTTCATCAGCATCCTTTTCCACTCTGAATTATAGTTTTCTGCTTGTACAGAACCCTTAACTGTGTAGCTCTGAAATACCCATTCAAATCGGGTAATCCCAATTTGCCCTGTATGACTGGAAGAATCAGCGTATCCAACTTGACTCTTGCCATCTTTCCCTCCCAGATAAAGTCCTTCAGCTCTTTATTAACTGCTATCCACAACCTCTCCTCTGGTTGATAAAAATATGCCTGACGTGTATAAGACTAATGGAACTAGAAACATTTTAACTGCTTGTATCTTGCTATCCATATCTACATAACAAAGCTGCTAAGTCTCTTCCCACATATCCTTAGCTGCCACATCAGAATAGTTTTTAATCCATACTCCTAAATACTTCATTTTATCATGTCCCCATAAATATGGATATTGCTGAACCAATTCATATGTAGGCACATAATTCACCGCTATTGCCTTTGTTTTTTTGTATCATTAATTTTGCATCCTGGAAAGATTTGTCTCAGAATGTTCCACAACACTGTAATGTCTCTCTTGTTTTGTCAGATATAAAAATATCATCATCTGCAAATACAGCCAGCTTCTCTTGACTACCATACCAATTATATCTTTGGATTTCCAAATCACTTATTTTCTTTGCCAGTAGTTCTAAATATAATTAAAATAACAAAGGGGAAAGAGGACAACCCTGCTTGGTTCCTCTACGTATGCAGAAATTATCAGAGGGCCACACCCACTTCAGTTTTTGCCTCCAATCTCTCATACAACCTCCTAATCAACCTTACCATAAAGTCCCAAATTAATCTGTCAGATGCTTTCTCTGCATAAAGACCACGGAATTTAATTAAACGCTTTTCATCCAACAATTGTAATTTTACTTCTTCAGATGAAAATCTCAAAAACATAGTTGATCTTAAATACCCCTCCTACACAAGGAATGTGTGACAAAACACGATCATTTAAAGGACCACATATATAAAAATACCTATATAGCCATTACTTAAAAAAAAATATCTGAAACTTCTTTAAATTAAAATTCTTATGAAAAATAATATCAATGAAACGTGTTTGGTTAATGCATTTTCAGATTTTCCCTTCCTTATGCAATACAAGTGTTCTATACTCTTTATTTAAGTTGGCATTCGGTCTTGCCAATATAAAAGGACGTACAAGCTTGGCATTTCGCAAGGAATACAACCATTCTTGTGTTGCAATTAAATTTACCCTTACAAGCCAGCTTAACACAGTTGACTGTTACAGTCTGGCCTACATCCATATATTTGCAGTATGCGCAGTTCTCACACTGGTATATCCCTGGGTTTCTACTTTTTACTCTCTTAACACCTTCTAGCAAATTCTTCAAATTATATATATACATTTGGGTCTCATGCCTAATTTTCATCCATTAGTAAGCTCCAGTTTTTATTCACCATTTCCTTTATGTAGGTACTTTCCAAGTTATAAGTCAATACAAATCCCATATTGTAATTGGGATACTTATTTACACTTTCAATCCTGTCGTTACTTATATCCATAACAGAGGAAACATTGTCTCTTAAATTTATGTTTAAACTATTACTGCTTCCTTCAGTGTTTATAATGGGTTTATAAACACCATGAGTTCTTTTAAATTTTATTTATTCTATCAATTCGTCCAAAAAAGCAAGTGGGTAAGCCCGACTTAGAAACATCTGTTTAAGATGTAGGCATTCATTGTCAAAATCTCCATCGATAGACACCATTCTGCTGTCCTTACGAGTTGGCCCTTCACTAATGATCTTTTTTGGTAGTGGGGGTGCACACTCGTACAATGCAAGAAGGTGTTAGAATATGTAACCTTCCTATGAATCTGTGGTAGATCTACCTTCATCCTCCTTTTTGCTTAGTTCTACACCAAAAAGGAAATCTTGTGGGTTTTTTTAAGTAATGGTTATATGTGTATTTTTATATCTATGGTCCTTTAAATGACAGTGTTTTATGTCACATGACTTGTGTAAGAAGTGTATTTAAGATTAACCTTGTTTTTGATTTTTCATCTGAAGAAGTTCAATTACAACTGTCGGACAAAATGCGCTTAATTAAATTTCGTGGTTTATTATTTGAGTTTCTGGTGTTTGCCCAATTCCTTTTTGCTTGGTATTTTGAGTTTGACTACGTTCCTTGGATTTTATATTAGCTTGATGTGCTTTTGAAAATTATAGCAACTAATGGACTCAACTAACCTGACTTATTTTTGGACACCGATAGAGAAACAGATGCCACTGGAAACCTTACAGCTATTGTATTATCCCTTTTCCAGCAAATTGAAGGGCTAAGTAGTAGATTCGACACTCTTAACCAAAATGAGCATCATCGGGAAGCTGTGAGTAGCATGCAGCACTCTCAACCAACTGCTAACCCAATTACAGAGATTCCTTCAGCAAGTCATTCTCCTCCTATACTTTTGTCTACCTCACTAAAACCAGTGAATATGAACCCACAAGAAGACCAAACGACACCCGGACAGAATTTGGAACTAGGTCCAGGGTCTAGTAACACTATAATAGGAGATAACACAGCCCCAGGCTTATTGGGGTCCCTGTGTTAAAAGATTGGCTTGCAGCACCACTGAACTTTAATGCCTCTAATTCAAACCAGGAAGAGGGACACTCAGCTAGGGGCAACAATAATGACATTTCGAAAACATTAAATTTGCTTGATCAGACTCTGCTGAAATGCAAAAAAAACTTCACTTGAAGATTGAGTACCTCTCAATGAATGTATTAGACTACAATTAGTCCCGAAGGGATTAAGATTTTGGCAATTACCAATATGTCTAGTACCAGACTTTGTGTTCCATCAGGACTTGATTAAAATGTTCAGACAGAGGCTGGAACTGCTTGAACGTGTGTCTAAACATTACCAATTAATAGCAGACGAAATAGCGGATGTGGTTACAGTGATAGACACCCATGGTGATTTTGAGAAATACAAATATGACTACAACAGAGTTTTTCAAAATGTAGACCAACATACGGTAAAAGCTAAAACCATCAAAACAAAAAAAAATTAGAACGAGCGCATTTACAATATGATAATGGGACTGCCTACCCACACCCCCCAACTTCACAGACTTGGAAATTTAGAGGAGGTGCTTATAGTAATAGAACCAATCAAAATCAATCTATGCATGGCGTTGACGATCGAACGAGTACTGAAACAAAGATGCCCATGGAAGACAACAGTAATTGAGAAAACGTAGGCATTTGCTGAAGCGAATGGATTCGAAACCAAGAAAATCAACAAAATAAATCTTACAGAGACAATAATTGACATAATCAGCAACCAGTCTACAATCCTGAATCAAGGAGCCAGGATTTTTTTTTTTGGGGGGGGGGGGGGACAACGGAAAGGAAACGGTTACAAAATGAGCAAGAAATGGAGGTAATGTCTCATATAAATTCTAGACATTTAGTGAACTGTGACACTGTAAATTGCGACATCATGAAACATTTGGAAGGGGATTTTAATATTTATAACCACTCTTCTATCACAGTGCCGCCTGATCTAGTACAACTATTAGCTAAAGGCTTAACATTTGTACCAACATGTAGAGTGGACGTTGCCAGAACCATCTTGGACTTGAAACTGTTTGTGAGGAAATTGAACTTAAATGTCCTTTAAGGTCATACTATGACCAACACTAATCAGTTTAAAACTTCTAGTTTGTACATTTATCATACCCTTACATAAAGGTGGTAATAACAACAATACCACTAATTTCCGTCCCATCGCTATCCTATCTCCCATCTCAAAACTCCTAGAAAAGTGTATCCAACTACAACTCCTACCATATCTTTTAGACAATCACCTACTAACTCCAACACAGCATGGCTTTAGACCTGGTCATAGCACTATGACAGCCCTCCTCTCCTTCCTGGAAACTGTAAATAAGGCCCAGGACTCTGGCCATATTGTCTCTAACCTCCTACTTGACCTCTCTAAGGCCTTTGATACTATCTCTCACAAACTTCTTCTAACTGGTTTTCCAGTTACTTATAACGGATATCAAATCAGTAAAATGGAAAAAGGCCACCTCCTCTTTCCTTAATACCCCAACTGGAGTTCCCCAAGGATCTATACTAAGTCCTCTCCTCTTTAATATATTCATAAACGACTACCACAATTCTATCCCTTCCTCTAATATCATCCAATATGCAGATGATTCAACTATCTGTTCTGCCACATCCATCCCCATGCTGCAAAAAGCTTACGCAAGATGCATTCTCAATCACTGAACAATGGATGAAAGAAAATCACCTAGCACTAAATGCCTCTAAAACTAAATTAATGGTTTTTACTCCCTCTAAAGCCACCTCCTATCAATATAAACACATTTGCTATCACTAGTCATAACAACACATCTCTAGAATTGGTGTATGAGGCTATTACTAGGGGTCCAAATTGATAGTAAGCTTAAAAATTCAACTCCCACCTTCTACTAAATATCAAAAAAACTCACCAAAAACTAGGCATGCTCTACTGACAAAATCGTTACCTTACACCCTCCACTAAAATCACTCTCTACCTCATTTCTTATCCCCTCCCTTCTCTACGCAGCCCCACTCTTAACCAACCTACAATCCTCCCTTAAACACGACTTTCCTCATGTTACAACAAAATCGCTAAATTCGCTACTAGCCACAAGTCATCTAGCCACCACTGTTCTTCTCTCCACAAACTAAAATGGCTAGAACTATCCAATCAGCTCACCTACACCCAACTGACTCTTGCACATAAGCTCATTTTCAACCCCTTATTATGTCCATCCCTTTCCTCTGCCTTTAAAATGCACCTACCCAACAGAGTACTAAGATCTAACAACCAAAACCTAATAGAATTGCACAAACCAACTCAACCCTCAGGGAAAAATCTCCTATCCTATGGTCTAGCACGTCTCGAACTCCCTACCACCATCCATTCATATCACCTCTAACCACTTTATATTCAAAAAATCTCTTCACTCTCATCTACTATCCCAGTGGGAATGCTCCTGCTCTCATCCATCATAATATACACTGGAAATTACTTTTTCCCCTCCTTTCTGATAACTTCCTTTCCTACCTCATACATTCGCTGCTTGTACCAACTAAACCATTTACAAAAATGTATTGTGTGTCATGTATTCAAGCTTTCTAAGAGTTAATGGCTTCTCAGTACTTATATTAAAAAGGTTTTTCTTTTCTAGTATGTATCTTCTGTAACATTCATCACCAGTCTGTACAATTTGTAACCTTATGCTCTAAGCTGTATCACTTGTAAATATTGCAATCTAACCTAAAACCTATTGTAACCTCGTTTCTGGTGCTATACTCCTTGCAATGTCATGCTCCAAGCTACATCATTTGTAAATTTTTGTAATCTAATGTAAAACCTATTAAACTTGTTACTGGAGCTTTTCTCCCCAGGACTCCATTGAAAACGGGTTCATCTTGGCCCAATGGACAATCCTGGTAAACCAACTGCAGATAAATAAATAAATACAACTCAACTTTACATCAGCTGTTATATACATTTGAAAGAATTTGTGAGCTAGATTTTCGTTCATTACACAATTATAGTTTGAAAAAGATAGGAATAGAGGATAACTTGACTAAGGATGAGTGGGAAGCATTAAACAATCTAAAAGCAGCTCAAGTAAGAGTAATGAAACCTCACAAGGGTGGGGGATTGGTGTTTATGGACATAGATGATTACGAAAACAGAATACATCAGATCCTTGAATCTGAAGCTTATAAGCAAGTGTCAATGATCTATTTATAGAAAGGAAGATAGACGTCAACCTATATTATTATTATTATATATATATATATATATATATATATATATATATATATATATATATACTAACACCATTAACATCAGTCTTGTTTGGAATTCCAAAAATTCATAAAGACTTGCAAAACCCACCATTAAGACAAATAGTGGATGGCAGGAATTTGGATGCTTATGCAAGTGCTAAAGTAGTTGACAGCATTTTAAAAAAATAAGTGGCATCCGAAAACCAAATTTACAAGATCTCTTGGTCATTCTTAGAAAGAATAAACCAACTGGAATACAATGAATACTTTAATGTTTTAACTGCAGATGTAAAAGATCTCTATACATCTATATCCCGTGGCCAGGGGATAGAATGGGTATCCAATATTATGAGGAAGAAGGGTGCACCTAATACAGAGGTCACACTTTTAAAGGAATTACTAGACATTATTTTGAATAACAACTTTATTTACTTTAAACAACGGTATTATTTACAGACTACTGGGGTAGCCATGGGTGTCACCATGTGGAGCAAGATTTGTCAACCTGGTGATGTCCCACTGGGAACATGAGCATGTTTTTGAAAACAAGTGTCAAGTAAAATTTACTATTTTACTAGATATTTGGACAATATTTTTATTATAATAAAAAATTAAACAGGAAGCCTTCAACTTGGTCCAATATTTCAACAATACAACTGAGGTTTTACAATTTACATCTAACTTTCAAACCCACACTATTTCCTTTTTAGATGTAGAACTAAGCAAAAAGGAGGATGAAGGTGGATATACTATAAAGATAGGAAGGTTACA
This sequence comes from Protopterus annectens, assembly GCF_019279795.1. Lineage (NCBI taxonomy): Eukaryota > Metazoa > Chordata > Ceratodontiformes > Protopteridae > Protopterus > Protopterus annectens. Next base: position 1,014,812,135 of record NC_056734.1, on the reverse strand, counting down.
TATTCTAACACCTTCTTGCATTATATGAGTGCGCACCCCTCACTACCAAAAAAGATAAGTAGTGAAGGGCCAACTCATAAGAGCAGCAAGAGAATGCCTACATCTAGATGTTTTTAAGATGGGCTTACCCACTGCTTATTAGACAAACTGATAGAAGAAATAAAATTTAAAAAAGAGCTAATGGTGTTTATAAACCCATTTTAAATGGCGAAGGAAGCAGTAATAGATTAAACAAATTTAATAGAGGCAATATTTTCTCTGTTATGAATAGAAGTAATGACAGGTTTGACAATAGTGTAAATAAGTATCCTAATTACAATATGGGATTCGTATTGACATAACTTGGAAAGCACCTAAATAAAGGAAATAGTGAATAAAAACTGCAGCTTACTAATGGATGACAACAAAATAGTAGGAAAATTAGGCACAAGGCTCATATTTATATTTAGGAAAGGTACTAATTTGAAGAATTTACTAGAAGGTGATAAAAAGTACAGTTGTGTACCTACCATAAATGTTCATGTTCGAGTGTATTCACTGTTACAGTCATTACACTTGGGTTATCCTGCTGGCAGGCTACCCGCAGTCGGCCTGAATTCCAGAGTCTTGGCCTGACGTCGGTTGCTGTCGCCTCTTCCCTGACGTCAGTGCGCCAGGGGTATATAAGATGCAGCCGACGCCATTTTCTTCAGTTTTTCTTGCCCCAGATGTCAGGTGCTCCCAAGAAGGTAGGCAATACATATTGCTTATAAAACATAAAAAGTAAAATAAAAACAATAACTTCATCTACAAGCAAATACACCACAAAGGTTGTATAGGATAGAGAAGTATAGATAAGGCCCAGCAAAGAAAGGGGGATGGAGGGTGGGTAACCTGGACTGCAACAGTGAATACACTCGAACATCTACATTTATGGTAGATTTCACAACTGTACTATGTTCATCGTGTTTCACTGTTGCAGTCATTACACTTGGGTAGAATCCCAAAGTTGAGGTAGGGCGGCTGGGTCTAAATAGGATCAGGCGTGGCTATGAGGCCCTGTAGAACTACAGTGGTAAAGCCTGCTCTGAATTTAGAGTAAAGAGGTAAGTGATAATGCTTGGTAAAAGTGGGCACTGAACTCCAAGTTGCAGCCTCCAAAATTTCCTTGGTTGGTACTCCTCTGAGAAAGGCTGCTGAAGTGGCTGCTGCCCTGGTAGAATGTGGCCTAATATTCTTCGGCACCGACTTGCCATGCAGTGCATAGCAGAAACAAATGCAGTGTCCTATCCATTTTGAAATAGTCTGCTTTGAGATAGCCTTTCCTTGTGATCCTGCAGCATATGCTACAAACAATTGCTCAGTTTTTTCTGAAAGCTTTTGTTTTGTCCAAGTAGAAGCGTAGCTGCCTGTGTATGTCCAAAGAGTGCAGAAGTCTCTCCCCTTTATTCTGGGGATTTGGATAAAATGTTGGCAAATGAATGGTTTGGTTAAGAGCCACACTGGATACTACCTTTGGCATAAATGTTGGGTTTGTCCTTAGAGAAACCCTGTCCGGATAAAAAATGATAAAAGGTTCCACTGCCATTAATGCCTGTAACTCTGAAACTCTTCTTCATGAAGTTATTGCTAGGAGCAGAGCAATTTTCCATTATAAGAATTTTATATCACCTGTACTGGCTGGCTCAAAAGGAGGCAGTGTGAGCTTTTCCAAGACAAAGTTGAGGTCCCATGTAGGTATCGGTGCTCTCCTTGGGGGTCTTATGTTTTTTGCCCCTCTGAGGTACCGTCTTAGCAGTGGATGTGAGAAAATAGGAGGTTCCGTATTGTAATGAGCTGAAATGGCAGAGGCATGGATCTTAATTGATGAGAAGGATAGGTCTTTGTCCAGCATCTCAGTTAGGTATTGCAAAATCTGAGGAATATTTGGAACAAGTGGTTCAAATCCTTGTGCCTGGTTCCAAGCACAGAATCTCTTCCATTTTTCTGCATAAGATTTCCTGGTGCTGGGCCTCCTGGCTTCCAAAATGACATCCATAACAGCTTTAGAGAGAGGTGTGTTCTGAGTGGCTATATTATTTGCCATGCAGCCAGATTTAGGGTTCTGAGTTGGCTGTGCAAGATCCGATTGTTTTGTTGAGTCAGAAGATGAGGAATTTGAGGTAAAGTCCAGGCTGGGCCTTGAGATAAGCTCTTTAGTATTGGGTACCAGTGCTGGCATGGCCAGTCTGGGGTAATCAGAATCATTTTTGGCTTCTCTTGTATGACTTTCAGGAGTACCTTGGGAAGGACAGGCAGTGGTGGAAAAGCATAAACTGTTAGGGTTTTCCAGCTGAATGATAGAGCATCCACTTTCCATGCTTGTGAGTGAAGAGTCCTTGTGCAGAATCTTTGTAGTTGGCAGTTGTGAGGGGAGGCAAAAAGATCTATGTCTGGGCATCCCCATTTCCTTGTTATCCTGCTGAAGACCTGTGGATCTAGTTTCCACTCGTGAGGGTCCATGAGGTTTCTGCTTAGTTCGTCTGCCAGAGTATTTTTCTTTCCTGGCAGGAATTGTGCCTGCAGATGTATTTGATAGGTCAGTGTTGTGTTCCACAAAGTCATGGCTTGCCTGCAGAGGGGGTAGGAATGTGTGCCCCCTTGCTTGTTTATGTACCACATAACTGTAGTATTGTCAGTCTTTAGCAATAGTTGTCCTGGCTGTAGCAGATCCTTGAAGGCTGTCAGAGCATTCTGTACTCTCTTTTTGATTGCTATGAAGATGCATTTGGTCCGTGGGCCACGTGTCCTGAATACATTTTCCTGCTATGTGTGCCCCCCAGGCATAATCCGATGCATCTGTTGTTAGTGTCTGCCTGGCTGTGGGTAAAGTGAAAGGCTGTCCCTTGTTGTGGTGACAGGCCAGTGCCCACCATCGAAACTCCTGTTGCAGGCAGGGAATAAGAGTTATTATTGTTTCCAGGCTGTGGCAATGTTCAGTCCAAATACTTCCTCATATGCAGTCTTGCATATGGAATTAGCAGGATGCAGGATATCATGAAGCCCAAAGCCTGCAGAATTTTCCTTGCAGGTAGCTGGGTCTTTGTTGCCATCATTTGAAAGTAATGAGTCAGTTGCCTTTGCTTGTCTGGCGTGAGATAAGCCATCTGGGCAGTTGTATTTAAGCTTGCACCCAGGAATATTCTCTCGAGAGGGTACTAGTTTTGATTTCTTTTCGTTTACTGTGTACCCTAGGCAAATTAGTAATCTTTTTAAAACACCAGATGCTTTAGTAGAATGTCCTTGCTCTCTGCTTGAATAAGGCAGTCGTCCAAGTAGGGATATATTTGAATTCCTTTTTGTCTGCAAAATGCAATTACTGGTGCCAGGCATTTTGTGAAGACCATGGGCGCAGTAGATAAGCCAAAGGGCAGTGCAGAGAATTGGTAATGCATTGAGCCAGCTATGAATCTGAGGTATCTTCTGCAAGATTGTCTGATTGGGACATGCAGGTATGCCTCTTTGAGGTCCAAAGTAACTAGCCAAGCCTTCTTGCCCAGCATGGGTAGAAGTTGCTGAAGTGTCAACATTTTGAATTTTGGAACATCCAGGAAAGTATTTAAAATAGGCCGGTACAGTATTGGTCTCCAGGCTTTGTCCTTTCTGGGTACCAAGAAAAGTATTGAGTAAAATCCTTGCCCCTGTTCTTGCTTTGGTACTTTTTGAATAGCCCTTATGTCCATGAGAGCAGAAATTTGTTTTTGTGCCTCTGCCCATTGATTTTGTGGCAGGTCTAGCATACCTTTTGACCTTGGTAGGGTGTGAAAGTGGAACCTGTAACACTGAGAAACAATATTCAGTACCCATTTGTCCTGGGTGATCATGTGCCAGTTTTGTGAGAAAAGTGCTAGTTTTCCCCCTAAGGGTGCTGCCAAAAGGTAAGTGCTTGGCATTTGTAGAGGAAAGTTATTGGGACCGTTTCCTATAAGGTTGTGATTTGTCTTCTCCACCTTTGGAGGCTGAAGCACCCCATTGTTTAGGTCTGTATGAGCCTTGGGGCTGAGATCTGCCTCTTGGGTGTCTGTATCTGCCTCTTTGTGGCCTGTCTGACTCTGGAAAGGACCAATTTTTAGGCGGCCATTTCCTGCTAAATCTAGGTGGCTGAACCTGTAAGAAATCCTTTACTGTCTGCATTGATTTTGCTTTATCCTCCATTTTCTTTAGCACCTCTTCTGCCTTAACACCCAACAAAGTATCATGCTGTAATGGAGCATCCAATAATTTTGCTTTAACATGATCCGGTAAACTCTGTTCTTTTAACCAAGCATGCCTTCGAATGACAGAACCTGTAACTGCGGCTCTGCAAGAAGACTCTAATGAATCAAAACCACATTGCAAAGTATGCTTTCCCACTTGTTCAGCTGCATGCAATAAATCCTGCATTTCCTTGTTCTCAGGACATTCAGAGCTTGTAGACAGTTTCTGTTTTAGCAAAGACATTAGGTATTGTTGATATTTATGCACGTGAAACTGGCAGTTTAAAGCCCTTACAGCTAAAATAGCAGAGGTGTAAACTTTTTTCCCCCATCTGTCCAGTGCTCTAGAATCCCTATCAGAAGAAACATGTTTTTTTGCAGTGAAAGCCTTGACCCCTTTTGGACCCTGAGAAATAGTTTCTGGATCAACAGCAGGGTTTTTATAAAGAAATTTATGAGAATCTGGAACCCTGTAGTACCTATCTGGCTTAACTGGTGCAGGGGGTAAAGAATCAGGAGTCAAACCGGATTCAGAAAAAACATCAACAACAATATCTAGTACAGGGGGGATAGCAAGAGGCCTGTGCTGAGGCAATAAAAGAAAGTCTCTGAGCCTTTTCTTGGATTCTGAATAATCCTGGCTCTCCCAATGGAAATGTTCCATCATGGTGTGCAGGGTTTCCCCAAAAGAGTAGTCCTCAGGAGAGGCTGAAGGGATAGATTCTTCAGCATCAGAGTCCTCATAGGGAGGAAGAGAATATCCCTGTTCTGAAGAGGAATCAGAAGAAATAGAAACCTGGTCAGAGGAGTCATAGTCAGTGTCTTGCCTAGGCCTTTTATCAGGAGGGGGATGGGAGCCCCTGATCAAAGTAATTAGGTCCTCAGCCATTTTGAGCATCTGTTTCTTTAGCTTGGATGACAGTCCAGGAGAATGCTGTACTTGTTTCTTTGTCTTTAAAGGTGTTTTAGACTTTGCCTTGGCTGCTGAAGAGGTCTTTATAGTAAGCTGTGTAGGTCTGAAAACACCCTCAGAAGCCGATGCCTGCTCAGCGGCTCCGGACACATCTGAGGGAATTGTTTCCGTAGGCCCAATACTTTGAGTTTCCAGAGGCCTAGCTGTCTCCACGTGGGAGTTGGAGGTGGCCTGTGGCTCTGAGGTAGCGGGTGTCAGGGGCTGCGAAAGAGCCTCACTGAAAACCGAACCGGTGACTGGCCTAGAAGAGGCTTCGTCATCGGTTTTGGACCTCAGATGCCTGTCTTTTTGTCCTTGCGCATTTTATGGACTCCGGTTGGTTGTTCCGACGGCATTATATAGTTAAACCTTCGGCCAAAGTAATGAAAAGCAAAATCGAACTGACATTTAATAGTGTGTTGGTTGAATCCAGCACAAAACAGACAACTAGCAACGTTGTGGTCAGGGCATTTGCAAGGAATGCAGTACGAATGAAAATCCTTATGAGGTATTTGCTTCCCACAAGAAATACAATTGTTAACTTTTACTTACATAGAACTGGAGCAAGAAAAAGTTTCCCCAATGGGGTACTTAGCTTTATTGAAGACATCAGATCTGAAATTCAAATTTGAAAATCTCAAAAGTCGGCCAACCGGCACTTGTGAACTGCTTTTGCTTTGGGCACAGAGCGGCAAAAAAAGACAGAGGAAAATGGCGTCGGCTGCATCTTATATACCCCTGGTGCACTGACGTCAGGGAAGAGGCGACAGCAACTGACGCCGGACCAGGACTTTGGAATTCAAGCCGACTGCGGGTAGCCTGCCAGCAGGATAACCCAAGTGTAATGACTGCAACAGTGAAACACGATGAACATCAGTAAAAAGTAGAAACCCAGGGATGTACCAGTGTGAGAATTGTGCATACTGCAAATGTATGGATGTAGGCCAGAATGTAACAGTCGACGGAGTTAAGCTGACTTGTAAGGGTATATTTAATTGCAACACAAGAATGGTTGTATACCTTGCGAAATGTCAAGCTTGTACATTTCTTTTATCTTGGCAAGACCGAACGCCAACTTAAAGAAAGGGTATACGAGCACTTGTATTGCATAAGGAAGGGAAAGTCTGAAAATGCATTAGCCAAACATGTTATATTGTATCCACACCATAAGTTCAAGTTTCGCATTACTGAACAAGTTATTAATGACCCAAGGGGTGGCCTTATTCCAGTGAAACTAGAATATTTAGATCTTCTATGGCAAGTACATTTAAACGCATATAGCCAACCAAGACGTAATCACATGTTTGATTACTTGCCTACTAAAGTTGAAGAATTTAATGAGATAGAGTGTATTTACTTATGAGAAAAATATATATATATATATTATATATATATATATATATATATATATATATATAAACTAAGAATTCTAATTTAAAGAAGTTTCAGATAATTTTTTAAGTAATGGTTATATATGTATTTTTTATATCTAAGGTCATTTAAATGACAATGTTTTATGTCACATGATTGTGTATGAGGGGTACTTAAAATTAACTGTGTGTTTGATTTTTAATCTGAAGAAGTTTCAATTACAATTGCTGGACGAAAAGCGCTTAATTAAATCTCGTGGTTTATTACTTGAGTTTCTGGTGTTTGCCTAATTCCTTTTTGTCTGATATTTTCTTATATTCTGCTTCTTTCTGGATTGTCAATGTTCTGTTAATGTCGTCAAATGCTTGCCTCCCCTCTCCAAAGCCACACTGATCCAGATGTATCAATTTTGGCATTACTTTTGCCATTCCTTTAGCCATTATAGACATGGAACACTTTATAATCATGGTTTAGTACTGAAATGGGCCTGTATGAAGCTGGATCTGATGGAGCTTTACCCTTTTAAAGTATTGCAACTACAACTGCTTTCTTCTAGTACGTTGGTACTTCTCCTCCTGTTAAAATACTGTTAAACAAAACCTTCCAGATCTTTACCAGTTTCTCCATCCCAGCTTCCAAACTATCACAGGAATACCAATGCTAATTCCATCTAAAACGCAGCTTTTCAGCGCTTCTGTGGATCCCTAGTGATATCTGCATTGCTTACTGTACTTATTTCCTTGTTTCACTTGAAAGAAAGTTACTGTTTGTCATTTTTGCATTTAATTTACCTGTAACACATTGCATTTAAGTTACCTGGCACTTGCTCACTAAAGCAATTATACAAGTCAGCACTAAAAAATTAAAAGCACTACACCCTCACAAACTCCCCTTGAGTACCTTGTTCCTCATTGGCCCTTTTTTTCAATTATAAAGGAATTCCCAATACTATTCTAGCATGTCCAAAGGTCAGTTGTCAATCTCCTCTCCGGTCCAGCTGGTGAATCTGGGAATCTTGAGGCAATGTTACAACTGCCTCATGTACACAGACAATCCTCTACTCCCAACAAATTCCAACACATGTGAGAGGTGCAACCATATAGCCAAACTGGAGGCTAAGCTCTCTCAACTCAATACTTGCGTAACCAGTCAGGAGGAGAAGGAAACCACACTCACTACAATTCCAGTCTCACATAGACCTACCACGACAGCAAACCAAACACAAACACACAAAAACAAACTCGGAGGCTCTAAATAAAAATCTGCCTAAGCAGCAGTGACCTCCAAAGCAGGCACCCAAGCAACCGCTACCCCAAAACAAAACACGTGCAACACATAGCTCACAAAGCCAGTGTGCCGAACAGTCACAGCCCTTATGGATAAACAACACACCTGATAAACATGTAATAGGTGACTATCGTCAGGCACACTGATGTCCCGCTCACCAGGCTGAACAAGGAGATGGTCACAGTGAGCTGCCTGCCGGGTGCTAGGATCTGCCACATAACACAAGCACTCAGGTCACTCCAAGGCAAGTACAAATATGACTCTGTCATTGTCCAAGCTGGTGTGAATGATCCGAGACGTACCTCCCTGGACTACATGGAGACACATAAGAGGAGCTCTCTGAGCATGTAGCCCAGGTCGGTATGACCCTGACCTTGAGTTGCATCTTACCCTCACCAAGAATGATGCCACAATATGAAGACAAGATGATCAATTTCAACAATTGGCTTAAGTATTGGTGTCATTCAAAGGGGATCCAATGCCTGTCAGCCTGGGATGACATGCTCGACAAGACATGATGCTTCGCTAGGGACGGCTTGCACCTGTCACCCCTGGGCTTTCGGATATTGGCAAAGGCTCTTGCTACCCCCATAGTGCCTTTTTTAGGCAAGGCTCAAAAGACAAACCCACCTCCATAGGTATCACAAGGGATAAGAAATGAAGAGTAATGCTACTCAATGCCAGAAGTCTAAACCTCAAGATGCACGCACTCGAAACTCTCCTTAGCATGGAGAACATTGATATCTGTGCAGTAACTGAAACCTGGTTCAAGGCTCCCGAGAGCGCCCCAGCACTACCAAGTTATACCTCATACCATGCTTTTCGGCCCCAAAACTTGGACCGAACCACAAAAGGAGGGGGAGTATCAATATTCGTCAAAGATACCCACACCTCCAGGTTGGTGGCACAGCACGAAGCAGAGACTATCCATGTGCAACTAACAGTGGGATAAAACTGCCTTCCAGTTTATAGCCTGCTACAGACCACCCTCCCAAACCCAGGAACCCCACTCGGCCTTCCTGAGAACACTGGAAAATATGAAGGTCTCTCCAAACACCATTATATTGGGCGACTTCAACTACCCAAATATAGACTGGGAGCATTACTCTAGCTCCAATACCCTAGCCCAAAGGTTCCTAGAATTTATAAACTCAAATGCTATGGAACAACTTGTTACCACTCCCACAAGAGGGGGAAACATACTGGACCTGATCATCACCAACATGGGGACTCTATGCTCCAGACCAGAAGTGTATCCCTCACTGGTAAGATCAGACCATAAACTAATCTCACTGGATATTCACATCCCGACCCCATCCCCTGCCCAGAAAACCACAGTGAAAAACTTCTATAAAGCAAATTTCACACTCCACAAAACCGAAGTGGAATCCTTCAAAGCCCCCAGGCCTGTGGAAAATACGGCCCAGACCGCGGAATCCTTTATAAATGCATTCTATGAACACCTTCAGGAATGCATGGATCATGCAATCCCAAATAAAACCAAGACCCAGTCCTCCAAAGGCAGACGTCCTGTCTGGTGGACCCCAGCCATAAACAAACTATACAATAGAAGGAGGAAGCTACTACATGACAGAGCAAAATCCCAAAAAGGGAAGGCATCTCTGATCAGTATTAGCAAAAAACTACGGGCACTCATAAAATCGTCTAAGGCCAGCTTCAAGAGAAAAGTTGCACAGGACACCAAGGATAATCACAAGGCTTTCTTTAGTTATGTTAGGAACCTGGGTGGGAATTCCCAGATATGCTCAGAATTGGTCCAAAATGACAAAAAATACACCGAACCCACACACATTGCCAACATCCTAGCTGACCGGTTCAGCGCAAACCCCCCACCACCACCAAAAGGGCAAATATCTATCCCAGCAGAGTGCTGCCCACCTGACAGCTCAGATGCTCAGGTAAGAGCCGCCCTCTCCAAAGCAAAAAAAACAGCATCAATGGGACCAGACGGTGTCCCGGGCTGCGTCCTACATGAACTCCAAGAAGAGCTAAACCCAAACATAAAACTACTGTTCAATCTCAGCCTTAATACAGGATATGTACCCAAAGAGTGGCGTACAGCAACAGTGGTCCCTCTCCACAAAGGTGGTGCCCTCAACGGATCCTGGAAACTATTGCCCCATAAGCCTGACTAGCTTGGTCTGCAAAGGATCATCATGGACCTCATAAATAAAGATATTGGGGACCTACAGACACTGGATCCTATCCAGTTCGGCTTTGTTAAGGGCAGATCCTGTCTCTTAAACCTGGTTGATTTCTTTGAAACAGTCACCAAGGCCATTGACGAGGGGAAGGTGGTCCACACAGCCTACCTGGACCTCGCAAAAGCCTTCGATATAATACCCCCACTCGGGTATTATAGATAAGCTCACCAGCTTAAATATAAACCCCTATGTCACTAGATGAGTTGCAAACTGGCTCAAGGACAGAACCCACATGGTTAGAATTGCTGGAGCCATGTCAGACTCCAAACCAGTTACAAGTGGTGACTCAGAAGGCTCAGTCCTGGGACCTTTCTTGTTCGATATATATTTCTCGGAGGTACAGGCCAACATGGAAGGACTATGGCTGACCAAGTTCGCAGATGACTGCAAACTGGGCGCCATAATCGACTCTCCAGCCGACACAAGCATCCTCCAAAAGGGCCTCATAGAAACAGACAACTGGTGCCAGAGCCATGGCCTCAAGCTAAACGCCACAAAGTGTATAGTCATCCCCTTTGGCAAAAACAAAGTGGCCACAAATTACCACATGGGTGGTAATCCATTAAGTACAGAAGTAGTAATTAGGGACCTGGGGACCCAAGTTGATAGCAATCTCTCATTTGACAACCACATGGCCAAAATGGTTAGAAAAACATTTTATATAGCCCACCTAATCATGAAGGGATTCACATCTAGATCAGGGGAGGTCATCGTGCCTCTTTACTCATCCCTCATCAGGCCCATAATTGAGTACAATGCCCCTTTTGGGATGTACCTTACCAGACACCTGCAGCAACTGGAAAGACCCAAAAAGTACCTCACCAAGAGGATCAAAGGGCTCAAACAGATGCCATATGCTGCCCAGTTAAAGAAACTCCAGCTCTACTCTATGGCATACTGCCTGCTCAGAGGCTATCTGTGCCTGACGTATAAAGCCATGTCCAACCCAGAATTAATGGACATGCTGCACCTCAGAAAATCCAAATCCCATCGAGCTACGCGCTCGAGAGACTTGAACCTCAGCACTGAAATAAATAGGACATGCTGGAGGGGACAGATTCATAACCCAGAGGCTCCCTTCATTCTGGAATAAAATCCCAGTCCAGGTTAGGCAGAGTCCCTCATTGACTCTCTTCAAGAGGAATCTTGATGAGTGGATGGGAGATCGTAGGTTTACCCCTGGTATCACTTCTGTGTCACTGTTAAACAGAGGCACAGTATACTAACCTCGAAAAAGGGCATAGCAAAATTAATTTAAAATGGGTGGCGAAAGCCAAACACACACTGGCTAGGCTTATAAATGCCCTAGGGCAGATAGCCTAGTATGAACCTATGAACCATCTATTCCTGGGGCCTTTCCTGTAGATTGGTTATACATCACAATTTTTAATCTCATCTCCTCCTATCCTAACCGTTAGTAATTGAGCCTCATCTACCTCTAACCCTGGCATATTTAATTCTTCCATAAATATTTCCATACTTCTCTGCTTTATACAGACTTTACCTCTACAGGATCTTGTTACTTTCCTGGTTACATGTTCCCTAAGCTTGGTGACAGCTCTTTGTACTTTCTGTTGCTAGATTCGATGTGCTAAAAGTTTTTGTTCTCTAGTGTTATTATCAAAAAACAGTTGCTTAACAGTAATCTTTCTAAACTCATGTATATTAATCGAGGTAATCCTTTATTTTCTGTTTAACGTTCTGCAGTTGATCCTCCTCTTTTTCTGTGAGATTCCTCTATTCTGCAATAGTTTAACATTTGTCAGTCTCGCTAAATAATTAGGGTTAGTTCTTAACCATAGCTCCCTTTCTTTTACTTGCACCCTATTTTTAAACTCCACCTTAATTTTATCCTATGCCTTAGCTACGTTTTCAAAATAATTTCTATCCTCTCGAACAGCTCCTAAATAATCTCCACTACCCATTCCTTAAATTCCTCTCTTTTCAACAGATAGGTGGGAAAGCTGGGTCTATATTAGAACATCGAACTGTCAAAACTTTGAATGTTCTAATATCGAACCCAATGCAGCGAACGCTGACAACATTGAACATTCAGAACAGCAAATTTTTTTCTAGGGAAAAAATTTGCTGTTCCGAAACACAGACACACACACACACACACACACACACACACACACACACACACACACACACCAAACAAACAACAATCCACACACATACACCTAAAATCTTACATCTACCCCTACACTAAACTGTACATACACCACTAACTATCCACTTACCTTAACCAAACCCTAAGGTCCGTCACTATTGCACACACACTTCACCTGCGCCCTAACCCTCACGTACACACAATCGCACTCTTACCTGACCCGCGCCCTAACCCTCATATCCACAAAAAATCGCACACTTAACTGAACCCGACCCGTAACGTTCCACCACAGCGCTGAAAATAGCGAAGCGACAGAAACAGACAACCAAATTCTTTCCCTGGGAAAAAAATTGTTTTTCTGCAGCTTCTCCATTTTCAGCGTTCGCTGAATAGGGTTCGATATTAGAACATTCAATGTTCTGAAACATCGATGTTTTAATATAGACCCGGGAAAGCTCCAGTGTCTCATTATTTCATTACCCTGCGTTTTTACTTTAGTTTTTTGTGTATCATCTGAAATAGTTAATGTTTCAAGACCTTCAATTAAATGTACATGTTCCTGTGAAATGTAAATTCTGTCCAGCCTAGCCCAGTTTTTATATCTTGGTGAATAATATGCAAATTCACTTCACACTCCTATTACTGACTTCAAATCTTCCATGCCAAATATTTTCATAAATTTCTTCAAAAATCTATCCTCCTTTGTTATACTTTCTCTACTGGACCCCCCAGACACATCTTCATTGCTGCAAATCAAATTCCAGTCCCACCTGTGTGTAATATTCCTTGCTGAAAACCATTTTCTCACAGAATTTTCTTAAGCTCCATTATATCAGTTTTAGGCAGAATATAAATACATGCCAGCGTAATCCTCCTCCCTTTCCAGTACGCCTTTAGCACTACAAATCTGCCATTATCTTTTTTATCCTCTTCTATCACTACTGGAACTGCTCTTGCAATTAATACAAGTACTCCTCTTTCCTTTGTCCCAGATATTCCGCCGAATAACCATCCTGAAAACTTTTAATCAAATTCACATCTTCAGTTCTTTCCAAGTGTGTCTCCTGTAACATAGCTATTTGCACTCTACATTTTTAATATATAGTTAACTATTCTTTCTTTTTTGTATTTATCTGTGAGACCACTGACATTGAAAGACATTACAGAAAGCATTATTGTATTAAAAAGTTATTCCCACCTTTTATGTAGAACACCTTTTTGTACAATGTCTAGTTCCAGCTTTGTGCTACATGCATGCACAGTTTGGCAGGTTGAACCTTTACATAATTGTTTCTCATCATATCCATTTGAGCCTATGTCACAAGTTACAAAACTCTGTTTTATTGAAAGCCCTCAAAACAAAAAACCCCCAACCCCATTATCCCCTAAAACATATTAAATTTAATAGTAACACAAAAATATGTACATCTTCAAATATTGAAGTTTTACCCTCCTAATAGGAACAAATGTCCCAAACTGACATCCACACTCACAGACTTGAGTTAACCTAAAAGAAAGGTTATCCATGCTAAGAGGCATCGTGCAGCCTGCACTTCTACTAAGTGCTAACTTGTTTTGTCTAATCTTTCTCTCTCTCTCCCAGCTGGGAAAACCCCTGAATACTTTCAGAAAACATTATCTCCTAGCCAGTTGATCTTTTCTTTTCCCCCCAGCCAATCACTCTCCACCAGAGTGCAACCAATTTATCTATCAGATTGCCTCCATGGAAACATGACAACCAGACAGTCAATTTCTCATTATCAAATTGTCTCCATGGAGATGCGAGAGCCAGATACTGAATTGCGACTAAGCATACACGCATTTGCTAGAAAAAAGCCTCATAATATTCAATATTCTTTTTCATTTACTTGCTTTCTCTTAAAAAATGTTACTAAATCAATCCAAAGTCCTTAACTCACTCGTTCATCCATGAAAGAATGAGAAAAAGTACATTAATTTTTCTTTTGTCATGCTCTTTTAACCAGGATTTTTTTAGTGCCTATATTTCTTAAAACAGAATACGAACAGAGAGAGGAGAGAGAAAAAGGAAACACAAGAACGGCAGCATCTACTTATAATCACCATTACACTTAAAAAATAACTGAGAAAATGTTATACCATGCAAAGGAAACCATACACCACAAAAACAGTACTATTAAAAGAAAAAAATGGTTTTCTTCACTTACAGGTAACTTTCTCCCCTCTCTTACCCTCTCCAAAGAATTTTTCCGAATATTAATGACATGAAGTAGGGCATATAACTTTAGAGTCCCCCACAAATCCAGCAAATTCTGAAAAAGTTCAATATTTCCACATTTTTCTTTTTCTGTCATATTTCATAAATATAATTATTGCACTGTAATCCCACATTAAGTTAATGGTTTTGTTACTTTTCATCTCCATCTCCCAAATCCTGGCTCTTCTTCATTTCCAACGTACTCTCAATTCTTCTAGTCAATGCTTGTGCTCTCTCCTCTCAGAGTCTCTAACATTTTCATTTGAAACACTGGAATAAGTTTCATAGGAACAGTCTCTCTGTGGTCTTTATTACCAGAAAAACAAGAAGCAGAATTTACTTCAGTTTCACAGCTCACTTTTTGTTGGACACATTTTTGCATTTCCTCCTTAACATGTACTTCATCAAAGACTGATTTTGTCCCTCAGAAAAGAATACCCTGAAGACAGCTGGGTACAGCAGTGTAAATTTCACACCTGCATCTCGACATTCCCTGAAGAGTGGAGTGAATTTACTTATCTTTTGCCTGGTGTACAATAAGTAGTCATTCTCCACAAACACTCTGCTGTCACCCACTTTTAGAATTTTGCCCTTCTGCCACAGTTTTGTCAGAATCAACTCCTTTTGCTGGTAGTACTGCATCTTTACTATTAAAGGTTAAGGTTGCTTTCTCATAATCAGGTTTGGAGCATACACATGATGTGCCCTTTCAACTAACAATTCCTGCTATGGAATACCAGTACAGCTGCTTATTTATGCTTTCATAAAATTAATGCAGTATGTTCCTTCCAGCTACTCTGGGATAGCTGAAAATCTCAGGTTTTTCCTACAAACTCTGTCCACTAATTCTATTTTTTTTTTTCAAACATGTCTTCATGAGCAGTCTAATATTCAGCCAGCCTTTCCTTCATTTCAACCTCTGATTTTTGCAGCATTATCGCCTCATCTGAATATATGTTTAAAGCTTCTTCCATTTTTTCCATCCTTTTGCGGTTTGTGTTGATATACTCCATCAGTGTTTTGTTTACTTTAACCAGGTCTGTGTGCAATTGTCTTATACCTCCTATAGGTTACTGGAAGTCATGTCTGGAGGTTGCATTGCTTTTTTCTGAACAGATGCAGAACTTTCCCAGTCAGTGTTTCTTACTCAGTTTTTGTAGCCGATTTTTTCCATGTACTCTGTATTTTTTTCCTGGCATCCAGGCAACACACTTACTAGCCAGTAACTGAAATTTACCCATAAACACAAAAGTCTACTAGCCTTCTCTGTTGAATTTCTGTTTTCACACTGGGAGAGCTAGAGTTGAGCTGTTGCTCAGTGTGCAGCCATCTTGGAAGCCCTGTATTTGGAATTCTTGATACAGTCATTCCAAACCTAAGAGGCGATGCCTGGGAAACTCCTTTAGAGTTCCGCGAGTTTTATTGGCAAGTCAGACTGAATGCAAGTTTTATGGTATTGAGTACATTTCAATACATCCAGTTTTAAAATTAAGAGCAGCCAAACTCTCAGTACAGTTCTGTGGAGCAGTATTTTATTCTATTTTACCAGGGCACAGAACTGGCAATACAATTATGTACAAGATTTTTTTTTTTTTTGAGAAAGTGGTAAAACATGGGTAATACATTTTTATATATTCAAGTGTTAAATTTATTTGAATTCATATTTATTAATATACTTTCAATTTGAATGCTACGTCTCTTCTATTTCAAAATCTTTTTACTTGGAGCTCAAGGGAATCGCTTTACATGTTGTTATTTTGTGACAGCAACTACACCGCCTATATAAGCTTGAATTAGGGTCTTAACCACTTTAAATTTAGCCTCCATTTTGTCATCTG